>NC_044507.1:2782500-2790000 GCF_902362185.1 Chanos chanos
GTCTGCTGCATTGGCTGGACTGGTTCAGGAGTGAGGGGATCATTTGATGAGAATGAGGTGAAGAGGAGTGCTGGTATGAGAATGAGATGAGAATGAGGTGAAGAGTACCCCTTTTCCACTGCCGCGGTGCCGGTGCCGGTGCCTAATCGAGCACCGGGGCCGCGCTTTTCCACTGACAAAATACACGGCACCTCAGAATTGCTGGTCCTAAAAGTTAGAACCGCTGATGTCAGAGGCTATGCAAATGAACACCACGCGAGAACCAATCAGTTCAGCGTTTGATGTGTTTGGTACGTGATGTTCTCTAGAGAGGCGGGAGTGACAAAAAACGTCTGACCAAGTAGCGGTAGGCTAAAGGATATTTGTAGCATGAAAATATGTATACGATTAAAAGATTTATGGTCAACCATTTGTGTCTACATCACGGGCTGTTGTTTACATGTTACATGAACGTAGTCGGACCCAGAGTGGTAGAAAAAGACACTCTCTCTTTCTGCTCTGGCTGGTGCAAATAGACCACTGACCTTCATTTCAACACTCGTTTTAACTTTTTAGCTAGGTGACAGACTTACTATTTTCATGAATTTTGCCCCCAGAGCGAAAAGTTATAGGGCAAAATTTGTGAGGTGTTTCGCTGTGTGGAAGTCTAGCGTAAAAGTAAATTTATAAAAAGCAAGCAGATGCGTTCTGTCCGACATTATTTTTTCACCCACAGAATTTACCCAAACTTTCGCTACGTAGCGTTCGGTTCCCAAACCTGTGGAAATGCGGGTCGGTTCTCAAAAGGCACCAAGGCAGCACTGGCTCCGCACCGGCACGGGCACCGGCACGGGCACCAGCACCAGCACCGGCACGGGCACCAGCACCAGCACCGGCACGGGCACCAGCACCAGCACCGGCACGGGCACCAGCACCGTCCTAGTGGAAAAGAGCTAGAGGAGTGCTGGTATGAGAATGAGATGAGAATGAGGTGAAGAGGAGTGCTGGTATGTCTGAAGGTACTGATGAGTGAGTGTGGGAAGGGGCTCCCCCCTCTGTTATTGTGGTAATGTTGGCCTAACTACTAGCTTCTCTTCTGTGGTGGTTTTAGATGCAGCCAAAGCAGGGTTTTTTTGTTGTTGTTGTTTTTTTTTTAATTCAGCAACAAGACAGAGAAATGTGAAACAGAGAGATGTGGAACATATAGTCCGATGACATTGTTACAAATTAAACTAAAAGTCCTGGACTTGCTTAGAGTAACACAGCTGAGTTGCCGTCGAGCAGGGGCCCAGTTTTACTTTAGCGTGAAATTGGAGCATACACATTTCAAATACATCCAAAGCAATATTAGCCCAATTCTAACAGAAAGAAAGAAGAGTGCATTAAATGTATTAGATAGGCTTTATCATCAGACGATGCAGGAGAGCATTTGGACGGACGCAAAACCACGGGCAAGGTCTCCTGTCATCTCACCTTTAACACTGACTGATCCTGAGGTCACCATGTCCAGCTGTGTTGGCTGATCTGTGACAGCCACAAACTTTAGGACTTTTTTGATACACAACACAAACTTCATGACTCTTTCGCTACACAACACAAACTTTATGACTCTGTCATGACACAAGACAAACTCTATGACTCTGTCATGACACAAGACAAACTCTATGACTCTTTGACTACACAACACACACTCTGACACTATTTTCACCATCTGTTTCCCTCGAATTCTGTATTCAGCTATGATTCTTAACATCGAAGCTGGTGAGAGAATTATTTGAACTACCAGCCCTGATTCTGTCTTGGAATGGCTTTTTTTCCATTGTGGCATCAGCAAGATAGATCAGACTCTTTCACATTTCTCTGGGTATTTCACATCCAAAAAGGAAAACCTTGTAATGTCCTTCCTTGTTCTCAGTAATTACACACTGAAATCTGTTAAAGACTGTCATTATCGTGTGCAGAGCATGTTAGGGTAATAGTGGGACAGTCTCTGACCACCAGTCCAGCTGTGCTCAGAGTCAGGAGGCGGGGGAGAGATTATCAGGTGTGAAAATACTCACTCTTCAACAACACCAAAAAAACCCCCAACTTTCTATTTGTTACTACCTGAGAAAATACAAGCGCAGCACTGAAGTTATCAGCAATGCTAGCTACCAGCAGGGTCCTATCTGCCTCCTTCTCTCCCTCTCTCTGCCTCCTTCGCTCCCTCTCTCTGCCTCCCCTCCCCCATCTCCACTGCCTCCCTTACCATCCCTGTCTCTTCTACTCTCTTTCTCTCACTCCTTCTCTCTCTTTCTCTCTCTCTCTCTCTTTCTCTTACTCCCTCTCTCTCTCTCTCTCCTTCTCTCACTCCCTCTCTCTCTCTCTCTCTCTCTCTCTTACTCCTTCTCTCTCTCTCTCTCTCTTTCTCTTACTCCCCCCCTCTCTCTCTCTCTCTCTCTCTCTCTATCTCTCACTCCCCCCCCCCTTTGTTTCTTTCTAAAATATAAAACTGTGAAATTAAACCAGTTTTTAACAGTGTCTGTGCCTCATGTCACAGTCTTATCTTGACCATCCCTCTTTAAAGTGAGTTTTATGGTTTTCTGCAGCCCAGTCAGATGGACTCAGTATATCAAAGCCAAAGAGATAAGAGCCTGTGAGAACATTCTGGACTTTCAGTTAATTAAAGAGTACTGATAATGTCCTGCCATCCTTCCTCCTAGAACATGCCACATTTAGTCCACAGGGAGAATAAAGAAGGACGTCTGTCATGCAGATACAATGAAAAACAAGCGTCCTGTCTTTTCATCCACAATTTTATCTGTCAGCACTATGAAAGGTTGTGTGTGTGTGTGTGTGTGTGTGTGTGAAGCACATAACACTGTAATTATACAGAGAGGACAAAAGGTCTCTGTTTGACGCGAACATTAATTATTCGCAGGTGACAACAAGTGTTTGTCTGCTACAAAGCTGTTTGAAGTCTGCACTGTATCAGGTGTGTGTGTGTCTGTGTGCGTGTGTAAATGTGTGTGTGTGTGTGTGTGTGTGTATGTGTCTGTGTGCGTGTGTGTCTGTGGGTCTGTGTGCCTGCGTATGTGTGTGTGTGTGTGTATGTGTGTGTGTGTGTGTGTGTGTGTGTGTGTGTGTAAATTTGTATGTGTGTTAGCATGTGCATATGTGCTAGAATGCGTCCTTTGTCTTATGAAAAAGCCTTGAAATACTTGATATGTTTAAATAAAAATTTTTTTGGCTATGAATTGCACATTTCACACGTCAATATCGTGCATCTTTCAGGTCTGTCTAACAAGGTATTGGACGCACAGACAGACTCAGGTCGCTACTCTGTCCAGAATATTTGCATGAACTCAACACACTCTTCTCTAAAACACAACATGATAACACGTGGGTCAAGAGGTCACGGGGGAGACCAAAGACAGGTCAACTGCTAGGTCAAACATATATCTGAAGTGAATTTAATGGTTTGGACCAAATGAGCTGCCTTTCAGCACACTGATGGAAAACAGAGCCCAAAAAGTGATAACAACTGCCCTTTTTTCTGAACTATAGGAAAAGAATATAGAATATAGAATATAGACTTGGGAACATACACTTAGGACTGTAGACTTAGGAACATACACTTAGGAAAGTCTAAGATATTGGTATTGGTATTTGATTATTCTGGAGTGTTTACTGGGAAGGGGAGAAACAAACATGCCCAGAGTGATAAAAGACTCTAATACTTCTTCTGACCATTAAAGATCTTCAGTTGCAGCTTGTTACTGATTAATCACTTTAATAAAAAAAAAAAACAAAAAAAAAAACATTGTACCCAACGATTGTTTTTGGACATACTACTAAACACTTCCATATTCTCCTCCTAAAATGAGAGAACTGAGCTGAATAGCGTAGGGAAAACATTTTGAAACACTTGTTTTTGTTTTAGACTTCTGACCACACTTTGATTTTGCCTCAAACTGATGAATGGATAGTACACTGGCTTAAAATGTTTCATGCATCTTTTAAAGTTAATTGAGTGTGTTCTCCACAAAATGTGATTATAGAACATGGCGTCCTGATCAGTCCCTCCCTGTTGGGTGTAAAACATCAGTGTTGACACGGTAGCCTTTGGCCTGTTTGAAATGACTCACAGAGAAGAGAATTCCTGCACTGGATCCAAAGTCAGGCTGTTTTCCAGTTGTTTGTTGCTCCTGGGCACTTGGATGTTGACAGTGACAGTGTTAGACATTAAACTCAGATAATTACTTCGTAAACAGGATTTGCTTTTGTTTTTGTTTTTTTTCCCTTATGAACTTCACAACCCTTCAAAAGCCCATGCTAAAAAAAAGAGAAAAAGAGAAAAATTTCATCTATTCTATCATCCCTGGTGGTCCTGCCAGGTTGTGGCAGGGAACTTTCCAGTTCAGTTGAAATGCCACCAGTCAAACCATAAGAAACAGTTCTCCAAACGGAACAGAACACTACTTGTATTAGATTATTTCCTCAAATCCAGTTGTGCAGTTGGATCGCATTACCTAGTTTCCCTCAGATCAGAGCCAGTGAGGCAGTAATCTGGAGCACACATGCACCCCAACACAGTTTAGACTTTGAAACAGTTCTCGCAGTTGAGGTTCCATCAGGGGGTGTCAAAACCAATTATCTTTAAAGAAGTTCAACAGACCGTGCATTGTCAAAACAAATGATAAAAAAAAAAAAGAAAAAAAAGGCAAAAGCCTTCGTGTTGCCAGCCAACTCCACAGACCAGCTCAAACTACCATTTCCTCCAGTAGTGCCACGAATGTTCACTGGGATTAATCAAGACTAATATTTGCACAAAGAGACACGCAGAGAATTCAGAGTCATTTTATAGTATTGTTTGTTATTTGTTTTATGAATGCTTTAAAAATGTTACATATCTTTTATATACCTTTAGTATGTATTGATAATTTGCAATATTATTATTGTGTTATTGTTGTATTATTATTGTATTTACCTATATTATTATTATTATTATTATTATTATTATTATCAATTTATTAATTTATTTGAAACAATGCTTTATTTGCTTCCTGCTGAGAAATTACAGTTTGAGTCTTTACCCCCCACCCCACCCCATCCCCCCTCTCTCTCTGTCTCTCTCTCTCTCTCTCTCTCTCTCTCTGTCTCTCTGTCTGTCTCTCTCTCTCTTTCTGTCTCTCTGTCTCTCTCTCTCTCTCCCTTTCTCTGTCTCCCTCTCTCTCTCTCCCTCTCTCTGTCTCTCTCTCTCTCGCTCTCTCTCTCTCTCTCTGTCTCTCTGTCTGTCTCTCTCTCTCTTTCTGTCTCTCTGTCTCTCTCTCTCTCTCTCTCTTTCTGTCTCCCTGTCTCTCTCTCTCTCACCACTGCACAATAGATGCTCACGGAAGCAATATATTATATGTGTTTTTCTCATATTTCCCTTTGAAGTATTTCTTGAACATACTCTCCCTTTCTGTTCTCTCTGGGGGAGATCTCTTGTCAGGATTTCTTGTTCAGTTCTGACTGGTGTGTTTGAGATGGAGGCTGTGGTTGAACGCTGAGTGTCTGATTGAGCTTTAAAATGAAGTCCATGACTGAGCGTCTGTGGCTTCTCTGCCCTGAGTGTTCACCAGCGTTCTCACAATGAGCTTCTGCACGATTTTCTGCTTTAGATCAAAGAGGACTAATGTCTTTCGCCCCAAATGAACTCTGCTATGGCCACAAGTCGTGCAGAGAAACTATGAGACGCGGCCCACATATATGTAATCAGATGGTATGTTTGTGATGTTCTTTAGTCAAAAAACATGTTTGTGAAGCTTCAAATGCCCTCCAGCATGCTATGAACACTGCACAGGACATTGTTGGCATAGAGCTGCCATCACTAGAACATCTTCACAGGACTCACTGTGCGAGGAGGGCTAAGAACATCATAAGAGACAATACACAGTATCATAAGAGACAGTACACATCCCAGACACCATGCCCATCAGGCAGGCACTTCAGAACAATCCGCACACACACAAATAGACTGAAAAACAGCTTCTTCCCAAAAACTGTGGCACTATTGAACTCAGACGTCTCCTCAGTCTGACGAGACTGATACACTGCGATCATTGGAGTACGTGCAATGCTTTTTTTTTTTACTTCATGTTATTTCATGTCCATGTGTAATATTTACTTACTTATATCATTCACTTGAAATATTTACTTAGTTATATCATTCACGTGAAATATTTACTTATGTCATTCACTCATGTAATGTCATGTACTGTTATCACTGGGGTACGTGCAATATTCACTCATATGTCATTTCACCCCTGATTATGTGCAGTATTTCCACATCACATACATGTCATTCAACATCCCAGTACACCTTCACTCCATGTCACACCACACCTTTACTGCACCCTAATACACCATCACTCCATGTCACACCACACCTTTACTGCACCTCAATACACCATCACTCCATGTCACACCACACCTTTACTGCACCCTAATACACCATCACTCCATGTCACACCACACCTTTACTGCACCCTAATACACCATCACTCCATGTCACACCACACCTTTACTGCACCCTAATACACCATCACTCCATGTCACACCACACCTTTACTGCACCCCGATACACCATCACTCCATGTCACACCACACCTTTACTGCACCCCGATACACCATCACTCCATGTCACACCACACCTTTACTGCACCCTAATACACCATCACTCCATGTCACACCACACCTTTACTGCACCCTAATACACCATCACTCCATGTCACACCACACCTTTACTGCACCCTAATACACCATCACTCCATGTCACACCACACCTTTACTGCACCCTAATACACCATCACTCCATGTCACACCACACCTTTGCAGCACCTCTGCTGCTGGTGCTTTTGCAGCCTGTATAGTTGTATTTTATTGTTATATTGTTTATATTTCTTATTTTTATGGCTGATATATTATTTTATTTATTTTTGAAAATATGTATGAGGTCTTAAATAGACATGCATCAATAGAGGTTGACGCAACTGCAATTTCATCATGCTTGCACAATGACAGCAAAGTTCTTGAATCTTGAATCTTGAGTGTCACCGAACACAGCTGTCTCAGAGAAGTCTTTCTGCCTCAGAGGTACCAACATGGTCCGTTCTTAAAGCAAGTACAAGATTTAAACTTCAACACTACACAAAAGTCTCTCATCTCGGCATTTATTTTTCCCGTATGTTGTGCAGATAAAGCAGTTTTGATGTCTGTCCGGCCACGGCAGAGGGATCAGTGCTCTAACACACAGGTTAACTGGTGCTGTTATTAGAGAATCTGACAGAGGGGAGGGCTTATCAGAGTTCCATAAAATTCTGAACAGCTGGAGCCCTCTGTGATCTAAAACAACCACCTACTGCACCACCCACATCTATCTGCCCCAGCAAACCCACCCCCACCCCTGACACCTCCCCTGCAATACACAAATCCACCTTCTCCTCAGGCACTTCCACTGCCACATACAAACCCATCCTTTAGCGGTGCACCTCCTCTCTC
>NC_044507.1:2805000-2815000 GCF_902362185.1 Chanos chanos
AAAACGAAGAGAAAGGACAGAAAAAAACAAAACAAAACAAAACAAAATTTTGTGTGCTGTTCCAATCAAGCTCTTAAAATGGTTTTGTTGGGACCTAATAAGTCCCGTTTGGCCACAGCTATTACCAGTCAGAGGTCTCAATACCACTGCTGCATTTCCCAACTCCCACTGCCATCGTCAGAACCCAGTGCAGAGTTAGCTTCCCCCTGGGTGACACAGCAGGGGAATCCACGTACCCGACACAATTCATTTACCCAACAAATCAAAACGCCCTCACTCTGACCAGATGTACAGCGTTAAAAACACTGCCAAAACAGAGATTTGGACAGCGTTTCATGCCGTGGAGCCCAAATCCAGCCAGATAAAGTCCATTTCAGCACAAACACACATTTGTGACGTATGGGGGTTTAGCTAAAGCTCTGTGTAATCAAACCAATTTTCTCTCTGCTTGCCCTCTGAGATTTATGTAATCTGCACGAATTCGTTTGCGTATGGGCGGATTAGAGCGAGGTGGGTACAGTTTTAAGACAAACTCAGTCAAACTGTATTTGAATAGGGAGAAGAAGAAAAAAAAGATAGAAAGAAACTAAATGTATGGTTTTGGCTGAAACACTTGGCATCAGGTCTAGAGTTTCAATCCTTCATTTATCCACTTCTCGTGTGAACGGAACAAAAGAACCTTGGATTGAACAGGAATGTCCCATTCATCACTGAGGTATGAAAATTGTTTGCCACAATTTCTCAAGAACAACATACCGAAACTGAATTCCAAGACGGGCGGACGATTATTTCTATACGTGCTGGTAGTTTTCCAGAATTTCATATGAGACTTGGATTTCACTGAAGTGAAACCTCCTACTGCACAGAAGGCCTGGCTTGCTCCAGAGAAAGACAAGAGGCTTAAAACTCTTGGAAATGCATTAACGGTATGATGTACCCCAGCTGTATATTTATTCAAAAAGGAAAATTGGTTTAAATCTTCTCAAAACACGATTTGAAAACACTTCCACCTGGCATTGGCTAAGTGAGATGTAGGCTTTGGTGATGTCACGCTGTTTTGACATCGAGATCGAGTTTCCTGCGTTATTCTGTATAAACAAACTTCTCTGGCTTTAGTCTACACTTATTTCTCCTGAAATTAAACACAAGGTTAACAAACACTCTCTGGGGCTTTTAGACCGTGTCTCAGCTGCTACAGGGAAGTCTGAATATTTTCTCTGGGATCCACAAGTGTCCTGTCAGCCCGCGCTTCTGAAATTCAAACTCTCTTCCACCCTGCACTAGATGGTCAATTTGCTCTCTCTCTCTCTCTCTCTCTCTCTCTCTCTCACTCACACACACACACACACACACACACACACAGACACACATATGTTAATCACATGGCAAGATTTACCAGTAGCACACATATTCTCACTTTCTCACACACCCACACACATGTACGCATGCAGACTCTCTCTCTCTGTCTCTCTCTCTCTCTCTGTCTCTCTCTGTATCTCCCTCTATGTCTCTTTCTCTCTCTCTCTTCCATACACACACTAATTTTGTTGATAATAACTTTGAACCCCAGAATGTTAAGCTCAGTGGTTCGATCCATTTAAACATTTTCATTGTGTTTTCTACACACATAACTTTACAGTTCACATTTACAAAAAGCCTGGTGCCCAAATCTGGTGCTGCCTTTCTCAGTTTATGCTTTTTTCTGTGTCCGGCCTTCACTCGGGTTCTCAGTTTCTCTGTGTCCGGCCTTCACTCGGGTTCTCAGTTTCTCTGTGTCCGGCCTTCACTCGGGTTCTCAGTTTCTCTGTGTCCGGCCTTCATTCGGGTTCTCAATTTCTCTGTGTCCGGCCTTCACTCGGGTTCTAACCGCCTGCTGTCTCAGCTAGAAGAGAATGGATGACCGATATGACGTACCCGTCCTGTACAGCAGTCGCTCAATTCACAGCCTTAAAAACTGAAAGATTCAAAGATTTCAGGACTCAAAACCCTAAAATCCAAACATTTCATTCTTTTTTTTTTTGCAGAATCTGTGGTGTGTTAGTCTAGAGAGCGTTAGTCTAGAGAATCTGTGGTGTGCTAGTCTAGAGAGCGTTAGTCTAGAGAATCTGTGGTGTGCTAGTCTAGAGAGCGGGAAGGATTTTAGTTTTAGTCTCTGTTTGAATGGACGGCATTCAAATCTGGAAAGCTCCTCAGGTTGCACGTAGGTCCAGGTGGCAGTTACTGGCGGCGAAACCCTGACTGGGGTGTAATTTTACGCCTGTCGTTGAGCAGAGGGAGAGGGCTCTTTACACATGCGTAGCAAAATGGCTTTTAAAGGCTTTTTCCCCCTCAGGGCTGATTGCTTTAAAGTGTGGATCCGGGGAATGCCAGGGCCGCAGAGGCCGCGACGTTAACGCGTCTGGCATTTGAGGTGGAGTGTGTAATTTGGCGTGTTCAGATTACAATTTTCATCTGACTGAAATTACATTCATTTATATTCTTTTTTTAAGGCGGAAAACGTAACCAAAGCCACCGCTGTCCTGTCGCACTGAAATAATATTGATGTAGAGGTAGCTGTGACTTCTGACTGCCTTTGATATGTTGCTAATTATTGACCTATTTTTAAAACCGTTTTCACACATAAACACAGGCTCCCCGCTGAACCGGTCTCATGCCATGTGAACATAGCTGCGAAAATTCAGTGGAGGACTGATCCATCTGTCATCTGAAGTGTGTATGAGCTCTTGTCATATGGCCATGTATGCCAGATGGCTGTGTCGAGGAGTGTTTCTACTGCGTAAAGATAGACCTTATTCTTACCCCTGGCTCTGACCCCATACACACTAGGCTGCAGAGAGGGAAACTGTCTCTCTCTCTCTCTCTCTCTATGTCACTGTCTCTGTAAAGAGGGCTATTTATCCAGCAAACCTCTTACTTCCTCTCCAGAGGAGATGAGACAGGTTACCATGGAGACTTTGCATGGTATCCCTGTTCTCTCTCTTCACATCCCATAGTAATTAAAGCCAAGGGGACAGTCACAACACACGCACACACACACGCACATACACACACACACACACACACACACATTTACACACGGTGGGGGGGGGGGGGGGGGGGTGTTACAGTCTCTGCTTTAGGCGAATCGTTTTTGTAACATTGCTTTTTCATGTACAGGTCTCCCTTGTGTTGGTACCCCAAGTACCATTACTAATGTACGTCATACACAAACACACGCACAGACCAGTTGTATATACTAAACAACAAACCTTCAGTAATGCAACGCAGACACACAGAATATTTCTTTCTTTTTCTCTTTCTCTCTCTCTCTCTCTCTCTCTGCCTCCATCCATCCGTCCATGTGGTATTCATTTGGGCTGTGATATCATTAGCAAACAGCACACACTCCACAGCACAAGGCCGTTGCTTTAATGGGGGTGTGATTTTGTTTCTCTCCGGGGGAAAATCCGGCCTTCCCCAGACTACAAACACAGACACAGGGGAGGCAGATGGACAAAGTGTCAGTGCGGTGTATTTCGATGTGTACCATACTCACTCTCTGTTTCTCTCTTCTCTCTTTTGATCTGTAATCGTTGCAAAATTTCTCTTTTGGTCATCCGAGCAAGAACAGTTTTATTATGATAGAATATGTCTATGACTTCACTCATGAAAAGATGAGACAGTTTAAATGAACACAGTTCTATTTACAACTACAGCGAAATTACAACTCAAGGAACTTTAGCTTTGAAAGCAAACACTGAGTACAAACTGAGTTTTTATGATGTTCATAAATGATTTATTCACCCCCCACCTCCTCTGAGTCTGGCTCAAGGCTCAAGGAGAAACGCTTTTTTTTCAAGACTTTTTTCAGAGTTTAACACCAGATTAAAGGGCTTATTTTTCTTTTACAAGGTGAAATCTTTCTTGGCGTCTTTCAACACATCAGCCGCCATTGGTGAAAGGATCTGCGTTTTTCTTTTATGTCTTTCTCAAAATGGAGGAGTGTGTACTGTAAGACTTCAGTATCACTAAGAAGAAAAAAAAAACAAAACTTTTTTTTTCTTCGTCAAAAAAACAGATGTTTTCTCTCTTTTTCTGAAAGCCTTGCCTGGCATCGATGAGGAAAATTAAAGAGACAGAGAGCATGAAATAAAAGGGAATTTCCCAGAGCAGGTTCACAAAGGCTATGATTACATTCTGTTCTCCGTTTGACTCTCTTATGTGAGCTTAAAATAAGAAGAAGGGAGTGAGAGACTGAGGGAAAGACATGTTGTCGCTGTTATGCTGTTGGTATTACATTCACGTATCCAGTTTGCCTTTTTTTTAATCTGTCGATGACAGAAAGACTCAACGACCATAAAATGAACCGTCTGCACTGGATGATGTCCAGGATACGCTGTCAAATTTTAACTTGAGTTCTAGAAGGTTCCCCAGTTTGGAAACAGCTGTTTGCCTGAACTGAACCAAAAGGAGCGTCTGCACTTGCGTTGCTTACAGTGATTTCTTAGATATTACACAGCTGAGTAAGAAAAGACCAAACAGCTCAGGTCCTTCATACACACAACTCTTTACTGTCCCCACCTGAGTATGGGAAGCATTTGTCTCTTTTCCATCCCTACACAACTAAAATACTCATCAGTAATCACCGTGTGCATCGGGTCTGGGAAGTATTTGTGATGTTCTGATTTTTTTTTTTTTATTCGCCACAAGTCACACAAAAAGGAAAGGTATATGCTGTGAAGAGTGTGGAGCTGGTTTGTTTCCGGCGAGTTCGTCTCCGGGTGAAGAGAGGAAGAGAAGATGGCATGAGCGGAGAACAGTTGGCATGAATTGATTGTAAATCATTTGAATGAACAGCAGACCTCTGCATAGCATGCCACATCCTGCCAGGTTCTCCACTCCTTCGTGTGCCTGTCCAGGAGAGAGGACTGCATTCCACTGTCTGCTATATCTGGAGCTTTCAGTCTCCCCACACTCTCTTTCCTCACTCTCCTTCTCTCCTCTTCTTCTCTCTCTCTCTCTCTCTCTAACATGAGCCTTGATTGACTTAAGTGTTTTGGCTGTGTAAAGGCGTGTATGGTGTGTGTGTGTGTGTGTGTGTGTATGTTTGTGTGGGTGTGGGTGGGTGTGTGTTTGGGTCAGGGGGGCTGTATACGTGTAGATGTGAGTGTATTTATCCCTGTGTTCCAACACCTGATTTATTCCACATTATCAGTAGAAAAGGGAGCATGTTTTTCAGCTTTTTCCTCCTTCTGCTGCTGTTGGAATACACTGATGGTTGTTTCTTAAGTGTGTGTGTGTGTGTGTGTGTGTGTGTGTGTGTAGGTGTGTGTGTTTCTCTGCTGTTGCTGGAACACATTGATGGTTGTCTGTTTTCATTACTATGAGGACATGTACATTTGGCAAGACATTTTCTTTTTTTATTTGCGTTCCTCTTTAGTTTGAGTGATGAGTCTGATGATTTATCTGTCACTGTTCCTCTGCCCAGTCCCATCTCAGGTATGGCTCCACTCACTCACAGGGATGGATCTCAGACGTTAGATTCAGCGTGTCGTGAATTTGACTTATTTTGTATCTAGTATAATCCAAATTCCAAATGACAAACTCACTCAGTTGTAGAAGTAAATTATCTTATTTTTCTAGAGCTCTGAGTGTAGATTCATGGTGTTTACATCTACGTCATGGAAAACTGAATCTCAGCCTTCTCTCTGTCTGTGTTCCCTCTCTCTCTCTCTCTCTCTATGTTCCCTCACTCTCTCTCTCTCTCTCTCTCTCTCTCTCTCACTCTCTCTCTGTCTATGTTCCCTCCCTCTCTCTCTCTCTCTATGTTCCCTCTCTCTCTCTCTCTGTCTATGTTCCCTCTCTCTCTCTCTCTCTATCTATCTCTGTCTGTGTTCCCTCTCTCTCTCTCTCTCTCTCTCTCTCTATATATATATATATATATATATATTTATATCTCTATGTTCTCTCACTCTCTGTCTCTCTCTCTCTGCTCCCTCTCTTTCTCTCTCTCTCTCTCTCTCTCTCTGCGCTCCCTCTTTTCTCTCTCTCTCTCTCTCTCTCTCTCTCTCTCTCTCTCTCTCTATCTCTCTGTCTCTCTATGTTCCCTCTCTCTCTCTCTCTCTCTCTCTCTCTCCCTCTCTCTCTGTGCTCCCTCTCTCCCTCTCTCTCTCTCTCTCTCTCTCTCTCTCTCTCTCTCTCTATCTCTCTCTATCTCTCTGTCTCTCTATGTTCCCTAACTCTCTCTCTCTCTCTCCCTCTCTCTCTGTGCTCCCTCTCTCCCTCTCTCTCTCTCTCTCTCTCTCTCTCTCTCTCTCTCTATCTCTCTCTATCTCTCTGTCTCTCTATGTTCCCTAACTCTCTCTCTCTCTCTCCCTCTCTCTCTGTGCTCCCTCTCTCTTTCTCTCTCTCTCTTTGTGTGTGCTCTCTCTCTCTCTCTCTCTCTTTGTGCTGAAAGCATGCAGTGTCAGTGTCAGTGTCAGTGTCAGTGTCAGAGCTGTCTCTGGAGCCTCACTTTTCAGTGAGACGCTGAGTCTGCTGTTGTCCTCACGTCTGTAATGTAATGACTTTAATCTCATGGTCTTTATCAGTGTTTACAGTCCTATGAAGACAAAACAACAATGTCTTATCTACGCACACACACGTACACACTACCACTAGGGAAAGACCTGTGGAAAAAGGTCTGTCATTTATGTCAGAATTTCCATGAAGTGGTCCCCTCATCGCCGCCACAGAGGGATGAAATGAGATCAAAGCCCTGTTTTGGAGATTTAACCATATGCGCTGAAAATTTGAGTTACTTTTCATTCAGTGGCCAGAAATACAATCTAACATGAAATGCCAGGCTAATGCATCGCCAAGGTTTACCAGGCGAATGTCAAGTGTGACAAAACGCACGGTAAATCTCATGGGACCACCTGTAACATGCACAGAGAAAAACACGGTGGTCCATAAATCAGGGGATTAGAACCTAACACACATCTCTACTCATCTGTGGCCTTTATTTTATTAAGAAGGTTTTCATTCGCTCATTACAGACACCAGGTGCAAGCCCCCCCCCCCCCCCCCCCCCCCCCCAAACCCCCTGCTTTTGAATACTGCTCTTTAACTCATAACATTGTAATCCAGAGAGAAGAACAAATCAGAACAGCTACATGAGAGATAAATCCCTTCTTCCTCTTCTGAAAGATTAAAACTATAGTGGAGAATTACTCTCCTCTGTTGCTGTTTTTTTGGGGGGTGGGGTGGGGGATTTGGTGTTGTTACCTTAGATTTCAGATGTATCTGAGTTGAGGACTGGATTTTGTTTCTACGTGGAATGAAGAAATCCCATCTGTTGCCTTTCTGACACACTGAGGGAGAGCTCTTTCTAAATTATGATATGACAGCTCTAATTTGACTATAACCAGAAACATCAAACAGCACAAATTACACAAACCACACAAAGGTTTCACACATGTCCAGAATCCCCCGGTCTCTCCCCGAGGTCCTGTAACCATGTGTGCTCCAGCACCTGAGAGACAGACCCCCAGCCAGCCTGCCCAGAGGAGGTGAGCTCCGCTGGGCTTCAGATCAGAGGAGAGAGTCTTCAACCCACCCACCCCTCCAACACGCACACGCGCACACACACACACACACACACACACACTCACATCTGCGGGACCAGGGAAACAAAGCAGATCTTAAAAAAAAAAAGGAAGAGGGCGGAGCCTGGGTTAGGGCTTGCGTTTGCATGCACGTGTTGTTTTTGTTTGTGCAGGGTATGAATGAAGAATAACTGTGTGATTGCAAAAACATCTCAGTGGCTGGGTTTCCAATCACTAGCGGGAAAACCCAACCTCAATGAAATACGGCCCTGTTTCTGGGAAACAACCGATCACCCTCCTCATTAGTTTACAGACAGTTCATTCAATAAAATGCAAATATTCAGAGAGTACTCAAGGAGACACTGACAATAACCTCAAAAACAGCAGTCAGCATTTATCAATATATATACACAGTTATCTATCTATCTATCTATCTATATGTATGTATGTATGTATGTATGTATGTATGTGTGTGTGTGTGTGTGTGTGTGTGTGTGTGTGTATGTGTATATATATATATATATACACACATTTATCAACTTTTATGGGTGTACATTTATCAATGTTTATGGGTGTGCATTTATCAACCTTTATCAGTGGTAAGTTCCAGGAGCTCTGTCACTTTCGATAAATGCAACTCTGAGGGCTGTGTCATGTGGTGTGTGTGTGTCTGTGTGTCTGTGTGTCTGTGTGTGTGTGATGCGTGTGTGTGAGAGAGAGAGAGAGGGGGAGGGGTTGGGGGGGAGCAGGTAGAGATTGTGTTGCTGGGTGCTCAGTGTGAGTTACTCTGTGTGTGTGTGTGTGTGTGTGTATGTCTGTGGTCTGTGTGTGTGTGAGAGAGAGCGAGAGTGAGCGAGAGATAGAGAGGGTGGGGGGGGGGGATTGGGGAGGGGGGCAGGTAGAGATTGTGTTGCTGGGTGCTCAGTGTCAGTCACTCTGTGGCAACGGCCAAGGTCAGGCTGGTTAACACACTCAACATGTAGTCTCAGAGGGAGAGCATTCACAAATACACTGATATCTCAGAATGCTGATCGAGTCATAAAACACACACACAGGATAAATTTCACATTACACACATCAAAAACATCAACTTCAGTGATTAATATGCATTATACCTCATCATCTGATGTGATGTTCAGGTCTGTCTGAGGAACAACTAGCGTTCATTCAAAAAGCCGGAGGACTGTTCAGAGTTATAACTTTGTCACAAATCAAACTCTTTCCCTCTTTTTATGTCCCGCTTTTTCTCTCTGTCTCTGCTTTTTGTTTGTGAGGAAAACTGTGATTTATGCAGTTGTAAAATATCAGAGGAATCTCCTGAGTTGCCCTTCCTGTGAAACAGCGTGATGAAGTAAAGTCGAATTGACAGATGAAAGAGGGAGGAAGGCTCTTTTCCTCCACGGGATGAAGGCCCTTCCTTATCTCTGATAGCCGATAGCCCCAGTGAGTGCCAAACCCAGCCACCTCTGCAATCTGTTCAAGGCATCTTCTCAGACATTAAAACCCTCTCTCTCTCTCCCTCCCTCTCTCTCTCGCTCTCTCCTTTCTCTCTCTGTCTCTCTCCCTCTGTCTCTCTCCCCCTCTCTCTCTCCCTCTCTCTCTCTCTCTCTCCCCCTCTCCCTCTCTCTCTCTCTCTCTCCCACTCTCTCTCTCTCTCTCCCTCTGTCTCTCTCTCTCTCTCGCTCTCTCCCTCTCTCTCTCTCTCTGTCTCTCTCCCTCTCACTTTCCCTCTCGGCCTGTCTGTCTGTCTGTCTCTCGCTCTCTCTCTCTCTTTGTCTATGTCTTTTTATTTCTCTTTCTTCTTTCTCTCTCTCTCCCTCTCTCTCTCTCTCTCGTGCACACACACACACACACACACAGAATCTGTGGACGTCTGATCCCTCTTTAGAGAGATCTGGGCACTCTTCCTGTGCCTTGGTCTAAAATGAGCCGTCTTTGAGAAGAGGATTCCACACGGAGGAAGCCACTCTCAGGAAGAGGGTGTTTGGTATGGCTTAGACGCAGAAAAGCCTAGAATCTGCTCTACACATGTGCCCCCCCCCCACTCCCCTCAGGAGAATGATGGATTTCAGTCAATGCCGACCTAATCCCGGACCCTTTTGAAACGGCACTGATCCAAATCCTCTTTGGCTCTGCGATGAAGATTTATGGAGAAGGTTTTTTCTCCATGCGCTATTGGAGAAGTGTTAGGACACCAAGAGAGTATTGAGGATGCTAATCATTTTGGTTCTGTCTGTATGCATTGGTTCCCTTGTTTGAGTCTTCAAACTGTCTAAAAAGCAGGAACCAAGAGCTTAATGCTGTCTGAAATGAAGAAATATTGATTTGGACAAGTATAGAATAAATTTAGAAGAAACATAGAACTGAATGGATTTGATTTGAGCGGTGTTTCATTGATCTGCTGAGTGAACTGCATCCAGTTAAACTTAGAGGAA
>NC_044507.1:2825000-2835000 GCF_902362185.1 Chanos chanos
ACGGGCGTGTGTGTGTGTGTGTGTGTGTGTGTGATGGACAGGTTGTGTAATGTAATGTGATATTGACTGTGTGGATGCTTTAGCCAGTGTGATGAGGTTCATTAAGGTGGTTGGCTCTCTCTCTGATGAATCACTCATCTCTCCTGCAGATACAAACACAGCAGAGAGAGATGTCACAGGAAGAGCCCCAGGCAGGGCAATCATCATCACACCACATAGTAAAAAGAAAAAACTAAGAACTCTGCGTGTGTGTGTGTGTGTGTGTGTGTGTGTGTGTGTGTGTGTGTGTGTGTGTGTGTGTGCGCACGCGTGTGTGTGTGTTTTCAGGGAGACAAAGTGTTTAGATTGGAGGCAGACCACTTACTCAGTGGGAGAGGAAGAAGCCCGTTCCATCCAAGCAGTCCAACAACCTCCACAATATCCAGTAAGGACTGACTCTCTCTCCCTCTCTCTCTCTCTCTCTCTCTCTCTCTCTGTCTTATTCGATACCTTTGCAGTCTTTGCAGTCTAAAACAGTCTTGATGAAAAAACAAATGCCGTCATTTCTCACATCTCCACATGATTGACTTAAGTACATCTCTTCAGTTCCAAGCCATCTGCTCATCCATCCACATATGAAAGATTAGGAGTGAGGGATGGAGAGAGACGAGAGAGGGATTACCTCCGGACCGCTGCAGTGCAGACACGCGCAGAATTGAATAGGCCATTAATCTAACCTCTCACTGGAAGTGAAATCAGTGGATCTTTACAAGTCATGACACTAAAAATGTAAATGCTCTTTCACATAGAATCACTCCTGCTGTTCTGTGATTGGATAATTTATACTCTCTCAAATCAATCAGAGAGCTTGTTTTTTCTTTTTTTTTTTTTCTTTTTTTTTTATCATTCACGTCAGTGCCATCTTGTGGAATGTGTTAGAATGGCCCAAAGACATTTCGAGTTGATGAATTGCAGAGTTGGTCATCACTAACAGATGTTACTGGAATTCAAGTTCCTTCTTTCCTTGTTTTGTTTAGAAAAAAACTGACTAGAATGGAAAAAAGAAGGGAAAACAAAACAAAACAAAACAAAACAAAAAAAAAACAAAAAAAACAAAAAAAAAACAAAAGGAGTAATTTGTGTCTATTCGTGTTTTTACTGAGAGGAACGCTGACTGTGCTGCTGTGTTGTTTGATTGACAGGGAGAGAGCTATATGTGGGCCTTTATACTGATTACTGGGAGAATGATGCAGCGCTCTGTCGCCTAGGCGACCACAGCTACACAAGAACAGAGGGAGATGACAAACAGCAACTGAATGGTGAGACACTTCTGTGACCTCACAATGCACATTCACTCATATGTATCATCAATATTAATAAGACCACACAATACACATTCAGTCATATGTAACATCAATATTAATAAGACCACACAGTGCAGATTCATTCATATGTAACATCGATATTAATAAGACCACACAGTGCAGATTCATTCATATGTAACATCAATATTAATAAGACCACACAATGCAGATAAATACACTAGTATCACTCGTCAGTGTGACCTCACAACACAGGCATATACAAATGTCTGATTTTAATATGACCCTGCAATGCAGATACATTCGCATATAACCACATTATTAATGTGACCTCACACTACAAATACATTTACATCTAACAGTGTTTTTAATATGACTTAAACACGCAGGAAAATGGATATCAAATAGTATTCTCATTATGACATCACAAGGCAGCTACATGACACCAGAGCCAAAGACATGATTATCATGAGGTAACTGGCGAGCTGAAGGATGATGAGACCACTTTAGACAGCGACTATAGAAAACAAATCTCCCGAACCCAAGAAGAATGAGTTCCTTTTCCTTTTCCTTTGTCCACCTCACACTGCCACGGCGTGAGGATAAACATCCTCCACCACTGCTCTCCACCACACACACACTGAGTCAGACTGCCTGAAACCACAGCACCAACCAGATCTGGTCAAACTCAGCTCCAGAAGCCAAGCCCACGTTTGGTTGTCATCTCACTCATAGTGTTATGAGGCTGGCTAACCTTACCAGCATGTTCTACTTTTTTATTATTATTATTACTCAGCACATGTGGTCAAGCCACAGCGGAATGTGCTAAAAGTGTGACAAAGTCTGACAAGTCGCATGGTTTTCCATGGGTCTCACTGCCTTCAGAAACCTCAGACACTGCACAAACACACACACACACACACACAAAGGAAAGAAAGAAAGAGAGAGAGACAGAGAGGGAGAGACAGAGAGAGAGGGAGAGAGTCAGAGAGAGAGAGGGGGACACAGAGAGAGACAGAGAGAGAGAGACAGAGAGAGAGGGAGAGAGACAGAGAGAGAGAGGGGGACACAGAGAGAGAGAGAGGGGGAGAGACAGAGAGAGAAAGAGAGAGAGACAGAGAGAGCGAGGGAGAGACAGAGAGAGAGAGAGATTTAAACTTAGATTAGATTTAGATTTAGATGATTTGTTCCTTGTATTCCTTATCCTTTGTATGACTGCTTTGGCAATACAAATGCCTTATTTGTCATGCCAATAAAGCACTTTGGATTGAACTGAATTGAGAGAGGGAGAGACAGAGAGACAGGAGGAGAGACAGAGAGAGAGAGACAGACAGACAGACAGAGAGCGAGAGAGAGAGAGAGAGAGAGAGAGAGAGAGAGCACACAGTGCATGAGCCATCTCAGTCATCCATCAGTGTTAAACGCTGACAGGGAGTCTGAGACTGATGCATGGCAGTCCTGCTGTGAAGGAGTTCAGCGCTTTCCTGCTCCATATGTCATCTCCTCCGGCCTGTCTGTCATAACACACACACACACATACACACACACGCACACACACACACACACACGCACACACCTCACTGTCTAATACCTTTACCACTGATTCCGCCAGACCATGAAAATTACACTACATTGTGTTTTTGTTCGTGTGCTTATGGGTGTGCTGATATGCTTGTGTGTGTATGTATGTGTGTGTGTGTGTGTGAGTGTGTGTGTGTGAGTGTGCGTGTGTGTGTGTGTGTGTGTATGTGTGTGTGTGTGTGTGAGTGAGTGTGTGTGTGTGTGTGTGTGTGTGTGTCTGTGTCTGTGTGTGTGTGTGTGTCTGTATGTGCGTGTGTGTGTGTGAGTGAGTATGTGTGTGTGTGTGTGTGTGTGTGAGTGAGTATGTGTGTGTGTGTGTGTGTGTGTCTGTATGTGCGTGTGTGTGTGTGAGTGTGTGTGTGAGTGAGTATGTATGTGTGTGTGTGTGTGTGTGTCTGTATGTGTGTGTGTATGTGCGTGTGTATGTGTGAGTGTGTGTGTGAGTGAGTATGTATGTGTGTGTGTGTGTGTGTGTCTGTATGTGCGTGTGTGTGTGTGTTTGTGTAGTATTGTAAGTGACTGGTTCAGATGAACCCCATTAATCACAGAGACATCTCATCCATCTCTGTCCCGTCAAATTTTTGCACAGCACATGTGCGTGTGTGTGCCTGCTTGTATGTGTGTGTGTGTGTGTGTGTGTCCGTGCATGTGTGTGTGTGTGTGTGTGTTAAAATACTTTAAAAGGTGTTAACCACTCCAAATGTACTGCAGTAATGATGTGTGAAAAGTCTCATTGGAGTTCAGAGTGTTGCAGGGCCACAGTGAAGACTCTCTGCTCACTGTGAATTAATGACTCTACTTCACAGCTAAAGCCCATTTGGACCATGTCAACACAAAAGATAAAAATTCATTTAACCTTTAAATTATAACATTAAATCATTCTCTGGTGACTCAGCCCTCGGTGCCCACTGTCCAACCCCCGTCTTTCTTCCACTCCTCTCTTCTCCTCTCTTCTCTTCTCCTCTCTTCTCCTCTCTTCTCCTCTCTTCTCTTCTCCTCTCTTCTCCTCTCTTCTCTTCTCCCCTCTCCTCTCTTCTCTTCTCTTCTCCTCTCTTCTCTTCTCCTCTCTTCTCTTCTCCTCTCTTCTCTTCTCTTCTCCTCTCTTCTCCCCTCTCTTCTCTTCTCTTCTCCTCTCTTCTCCCCTCTCCTCTCTTCTCTTCTCTTCTTTTCACATGTCTGGTTGCAGCTCAGCTTAGAGTGGAATTTGCTTATTTTAAACTCATTAATGATTTGAGGTCTTTTCTGAATGTATGGTGTGTTGAAAATGTGTTGTGTTCTGTTGTTAACGAAGAGCTTTGTATGTCCTTATGAAGAATAGAATGTATCATCTTGTGCGTATGGTTTCAAGGGGAAGGATGGAGTGGGGTTTTCTCTGTAGGGGAGGGGTTTGGGGGAGGCATCACTTAATATGGACAAAACCAAATTGATGTATTAAAGGCAATGTAAATCTCAAACCTCTTCTCTTCTCTTCTCTTCTCTTCTCTTCTCTTCTCTTCTCTTCTCTTCTCTTCTCTTTTCTTCTCTTCTCCTCTTTTCTCTTCTCTTCTCTTCTCTTCTCTCCTCTCCTCTCCTTTCCTCTCTTCTCTTCTCTTCTCTTCTCTTCTCTTCTCTTCTCTTCTCTTCTCTTCTCTTCTCTTCTCTTCTCTTCTCCTCTCCGCTGTGTCTGATCCTTTATCCTTTGTCTTCTCTTTACCTTCAGAGCCGAAGTTTGTGGGGTCGGCCGTGATCCCTGATAACGATGATCCGGAGGACGATAAGGTGTATTTCTTCTTCACTGAGAGAGTGATTAGCGCTGACGGAGGGGGGAGAGCCGTCCACGCCCGCGTCGGCCGGGTCTGCGCGGTACGTACCACCGCAACCGCCATCTACAGTTCCACCAATCATAGCCGCCATCCACAGTTCCACCAATCACAGCCGCCATCTACAGTTCCACCAATCACAGCCGCCATCTACAGGTCCACCAATCACAGGCCCCAGGATAAAAAAGAAACGGCAATTTGTAATTACAGCATTAGTGAAGGACACGTCCGTGGGTTAATATGTTCAATGCTGTGTTTTTTTAATCATGCATC
This sequence comes from Chanos chanos, assembly GCF_902362185.1. NCBI lineage: Eukaryota > Metazoa > Chordata > Actinopteri > Gonorynchiformes > Chanidae > Chanos > Chanos chanos. Next base: position 2,829,955 of record NC_044507.1, read on the forward strand.
ACTACCGTGCGTTAGTGTAGAGAGCATTTGACTATTGACCTACAGCTCTGGAGGTAAGAGACCAGTGGTGATTGGTTGACTTGAATATGAAATTAAATATTGAAGGTTAAACATTAAAAATGAATTTTATCACTGACCAATTTCATGTGCAGATAACACATTTCTCTATCTCCCTCAATCTACCTCTCCCTCTCTCTCTCTCTCTCTCTCCCTCTCTCTCTCTCTCTCTCTCCCTCTCTCTCTCTCCTTCTCCCTCTCTCTCTCCCTCTCTCTCTCTCCCTCTCTCTCTCTCTCTCTCTCCCTCTCTCTCTCTCTCTCTCTCTCTCTCTCTCTCTCAGAATGATCAGGGAGGTCAAAGGATGTTGGTGAATAGATGGAGCTCATTTCTGAAGACTCGTCTGATTTGTTCAGTGTCAGGACCCAATGGAATCGACACTCATTTTGATGAGTTAGGTGAGAGAGAGAGAGAGAGAGAGAGAGAGATAACCCATCTGTATGTCTCTAGCATTAGATCCCAGGAGAAATCTAACACTGTATAAAGAATCCGGCACTGACTCACACACTCACTGATCTCTAACTTTAAGCTGTAAATTCTGTTCGCCCACCACCGAGGTAAAACTGAAGCGTGTGAAACACTGAGAGACATTTTGCTTCTGATGTTATTTTCACTGCAAAACCAACTGCAGAACTGCTTTTCTACCTGTAAAAATACAGAGATATTGTCTGTGTTGTATTTTTCAACAGTATTATAAGATGTGCTTCAGTATAAAGGACTTTATCGACATGCAGAGCTGTGTGTCACAGATCTTCTCTGAAGATTTCATGCTATTTCAAAAAGCCACGGTTATGAATGGTAACTTTCTTGTTGTTACTGCTGTGTGTGTGTGTGTGTGTGTGTGTGTGTGTGTGTGTGTGCATTTTAGAGGATGTGTTTGTTCTGAAGAAGAGAGACGAGAAGAACCCAGAGATCTTTGGTTTGTTCAGCAGCACCAGGTATGTGGACTGAGGATGATGATGGCGCACGTGTGTGTGTGTGTGTCTGTGTGTGTGTGTGCTATGCAGACAAAGGCCTGAGTAGTGACAAAACACTACAACACATAAGCTCACTCTCATTTATTAACTTGAATTTCATTCTAAACATCTGTTCACACATCCTGTCTCCTGTCACATAGTTAAAACATCTCCCCCTCTCTCTCTCTCTCTCTCTCTCTCTCAGTGCTGTGTTTCAGGGCTATGCTGTGTGTTTATACAAAATGGAAGATATCAGAGCAGCTTTTAACGGACCGTTTGCTCATCGAGAACATTCAGATCATCACTGGAGTGTTTATGAGGGGAAAGTCCCTTATCCAAGGCCAGGATCGGTGAGTCTGTTATTCCACATACAAACACGCAGGGGCACACACAGACGTACTCACAGACATATACACAAACACACAAGTACATGCACACACACACACACACACACACAGCAGTAACAACAAGAAAAGACACACAAGCAGCACACACACACACACACACACACACGCATGCATGCACGCAGGCACACACACACACACACACACACACACACACACAGGCACATACACCAACCTCATCCAATGAGAAGACATCAAACACTGACATTTGGAAAAATGTCTATAATTTATGTAGAAGGCGTATTTAATTTGTAATTGTGTGAAATGCCACTAAAATGATTTTGTGAAAAGTTAACAATTATCATTCTGAACCCAAGAATTTTTGAATGCAATGACGTTCATGAAACCATGATAAAATGTAAGTCAGAAAGGTGAAAGCAGCGACATCTAGTGGGCATATCATGAATTGGTAGCCATGTCAAATACTGACATTTTCCCACGCGAAACACGTCAGATATTGACGTTTATCTGAATGTCAGTATATGACGTCACCTCTGTTCCATGAGACCAGGAGCAAGACCATGGTTTGCTCACTTCTTTCTGAAATCAGCTGATGGCTGTCCTGTGACTGTCAGTCTGAGTTTAGGGGTTGAGGGCCCTACACTCCTGGGATTAGACAAGACATTTTCTCAAACGTACTGTCAGAACAGATGAGCAGACTGACTGACTGACTGACTGACAGACAGACAAGTTGTTGATGCAATTGTGGCTGAACTGTCCCCATGAAAACATGTCCTACTCACAGAGCAGATAACTCCCCTCAACACTGTGTAGCTGAACTGTAGGTGAACTGTAGGTGAACTGTAGGTGAACTGTAGGTGAAGTGTAGGTGAGCTGGAACGAGTCCAGAGGTCAAGTGTTAAGACACATTATATCTCTGACATGAAAGCATCTCAGACTGGTTTCCAGGCACTCCAAATATTTCTCATTACACAGCAGAGATGATGACAGTAATATTAGTTATTTATCTCATGTGGATTTCAGACCGCACTCAGTTCTACTGAACAACCCTCTCTTATTCCTGTCCCTCCGTGGTCTGACAGGACATGAATGAGAGGAATGAGAGACGGAGAGAGAGAGAGACGGAGAGAGAGAGAGAGAGACAGAGAGAGAGAGAGAGAGACAGAGAGAGAGAGAGAGAGAGAGAGGGAGAAAGAGAGAGAGAGGGAGAGAGAGAGAGAGAGAGAGAGAGAGAGAGAGAGAGATGGAGATGGAGTCTATTTTTAACAGGATTGTTTAACTTCATCCTGTTCTGGCCTGTCATTCTAACTCCATCCACATTGTGAAATGAGAGAGGAATTTAGGAACAGTCTTTTAAAGGAGAGAGACTTTAGACCTGTACTCCAACATGGGTCTCAAAACAGCGACTAATGCTTATAAATGGCTGTTTTTTATTCTCACCTGGAATATTCCGGATGGTTTCCTCTGATATTCAGCATCGTAATTATTAATGAAGGGCTACCATACCTTTTTGTGTGGATTTTCTGTTTGTGAACCCTTGATCATCTAGTTAGTGTGTTTGAGCATTGAACTGTATAATAATCTTGCATTAGTAATTAAACTATAAAAGTATATATTTGTAAATCACAGACAGGTTTCAAAAGGACTTTTAATTGACTGTTGATCTTTAAAAGACGGCTTTTAAGATTCAAAAGCTTTTGTAAAGCACTGCTTTTCTCTTCACGCTATTATTTGAGGAGCTTTCAGACTGCACTTTTCAAAGCAGTGTTTTTCCTTGATATGTTCACTCAGAAACACTACCGCAGGGTTAACCACCACTACATGCACAGAATTCAGAATGACACACAGACACCAAGGGTATTCATTTAGCACTTAGTGTGTGTATATGTGTGTGTGTGTGTGTGTGTGTGCGTGCCTACCTTAAACATTTTATCCTTTTTCATCCTGTTTTTTATTTCCTCTCTATTCAACTTTATTTTATCCTTTCATTTTTAATCACACTTGTCCAGATCTCCCTGCACTCTGTGAAATGGTTCATTTCATTTTCAACTAACTAAATATTTTTTTCATCTCTCTCTCTCTCTCTCTCTCTCTCTCTCCCTCTCTCTCAGTGTGCCAGTAAGGTAAACTGGGGTCATTTTTCCAGTTCTAAAGACTTTCCAGATGAAGTTCTGCGGTTTGTTCGTTCTCACCCACTCCTGTTCCGGCCGGTCCACCCGCTGCACAAACAGCCGGTTCTCCTGCACACGGCCGGGGAGAGGAGACTGACACAGCTGGCTGTGGACAGGGTGGAGGCAGAGGATGGACACTACAACGTCCTCTACATTGGCACGGGTCAGAACCGGCTGGGAGAACGCCCAACCAAAACAAGCTAGCACAACACATTCACCGCCGCCGCGGCTAACCCTTTAGCAAATTCACATTTTAAAAAAAATATGAATTCATTTACATTTATGTTAAATGTGACAATCTAAAGATGGCTTTTTGTTTTTAAGAAATAATCTATACTTGACCACTGATAGTTTGTTTAGATAAGTTAACTCAGACTGAACAAGACTGACTTTCTCTCTCTCTCCCTGTAGGCGACTCGGTGGTGCTCAAAGTAATCACCATCTATAATAAAGAGGCAGGCAGTGTGGAGGAAGTGCTTCTGGAGGAGCTGCAAGTCTTTCACGTATGTCATGATATTACAGTTTAATTACTCATTTATAACAGGTCAATTCAGTCAACGTTCATGTTTTTTTTGTTGTTGTTCTTTTTATCTCTCTTTCAATCAAGGTTTCTGTACCAATCACAGAGATACTCATCTCATCGAAAAGGGTAAATTCTCTCTCTCTCTCTCTCTCTCTCTCTCTCTCTCTCTCTTTCTCTCTTTGTGTGTTTGTTTCTCCAAAGCCTGTTTGTTTATTTCGCATGTAGCAGATGTTGAATGTGACATTTTCTCCACTAGATGGTGGTATTGAGCAAAACATTTATTCAAGAAGCTGTTTAAACCAAACTATTCAGGACAAACACATACACACCCTTTTCCTCTGTCTGTCTGCCTGTCTGCCTTTGTCTCTCTCTCTCTTTACTACTGTCTGGACAGTATGTTCGTACTCAACCAGTCCTGCAGTTCTAAGCTGATGACATGCCTAGTATGTCCAGGCCTTTAACAATGATAAATATAAAGCAAACTCAGTTTAGGGTGCAGCTCTCCACTGTGTTTGTGTGTCACCATAGCAACAGCTGTATGTGGGGTCGGAGGTGGGTGTGGCCCAGGTGCGGGTGCAGCAGTGTGACCTGTACGGCTCTGCGTGTGCAGACTGCTGTTTAGCCAGAGATCCTTACTGCGCGTGGGACGGACACACCTGTTCACGATACGACCCCGCGGGACTGTACACCAAGAGGTACCGTACCAACACACACACACGCACGCACGCACACACACATACACACACACACACACACACACACACACGCACACACACACACACACGCACACACACGCACACACACACACGCATGCACATACACATACACACACACGCACACACGCACACACACACACACACACACACACACACACACACATATGCACGCACGCACGCACACACGTGCGCACACACGTGCGCACACGCGCACACACACACGCACACACACACACACACGCATGCACGCACACACACAC
>NC_044507.1:2840000-2847500 GCF_902362185.1 Chanos chanos
ACAAAGAATTTTTGGATCTGATTGGCTACAGCAACTTCCAGAGGGTGGAGCAGTATTGCGAGAGGGTGTGGTGCGTTTCGGAGAGGAAGAGGAAGAAGATGAAGTCGATGCCTCCCAAGTGGCGTTTTTCCCACAATGCCGAGCGGCAGGGCAAATCGCGGGCACCAAGGCACACCAGAGACCACTCAGCATCATAGGAGGAGAGACCAAGTGCACTGACAAGTTCCTCAAATATGGCAGGGCAAGGCGCTCAGATACAGACAGTTCAATGCCACTTTTGTTTTAATGGAAACAAACAAACCACAGAACACTCGGGTATTTTCTCTTCTGATGGACTTGGATCACTTTATCTGAAACTGGGGATATATGAGTACATTGGCTGAGGAGAAAGGAAGAGAGAGGGAGAGAGAGAGAGAGAGAGAGATGGATGTGTTGAAGTTGTGTTGAACTGTGGTGTAGGTTGTCTAATGTACAAACGTGAGAAAACAAAGCTACAGAGAGAATTGGTTTTTAGTCTCAGATGCTGTTTAGTGTATGGATTATGGAATGGATTATGTATCTCATAATGCATTGGTGGAAAGAGTTTGTTTGTTTCCTGATTTTTTTTTTTTTTTTTTTGAAGATGATACAGTCTCAGGAGAATTTTTATTTTCTAGTTTTTCACTTAAGTGAAAAAAAAAAACCCATGTAAAACAAAGGGTAAAAAAAGTGAGCGAGAGAGAGAGCGAGAGAGAGAAAAGAGAAGATGGAGAAGGTGTGTTCGCTCTGAAGGAGGTAATCTTAACCTTCGAGAACACTGGTGTGACATGTCTGATATTTCCAGACAGAGTTCACACACGGAACTGGGAACATTGGATGACTCACCACTTCAAAATCTTTTTAATTGCTTCTTTTTTATCTTCTGGCTTTTTTTTCCCCTGTAGGCAACATTTCCTTCACACATTAAGAATATTTAATGATTCTACATTCTGTCAGGTAAATTATTCTAGCTGGATTTTTGTACGCAGGTTGGTAGTGGTTTAAACATATTTTTCATAAGAACTGGATCTATATTTACTGTCTGTGCATTAATGTCTGTATTTTTTCCTCTAATTATTGATAGTAATTTTTTTTTTATCTCTATCCTTGAATCATAAATGGTGACTGGACATGTTTTGTTCATGCATTCCATATAAGTAAACACAGTTGTCTTTCTCTGGACATGTTTCATTCATTCATTCCAGATCAGAAAACACTATTAGTTAACAGCAGAAGTTAACATCAATACACAACAACACAGCTGTGGGTTTTAAACATTCTCGGATATGAAATGTCGGAAAGGATATTAAATGTCAAGGAAACAATATTAAAAACAAAACAAAACAAAACAAAAAAACACTTTATTCTACAGGAACATGATTCTATAAGAAATCCTTGATGGAGCCGATGACCTAATAAATATATGAAAACCCCTTCTATGGATTCACATGACTGTTATTGTATGAAATGGCTTATGAAAGTGTGTGTGTGTGTGTGCACGTGTGTGTCTGTGTCTGAGTGTCAGTGTCAGTGTTTGTGTGTGTGACTGTGTGTGTAGAAAGCGGGTTTGTGTTGTTTCAGACTTGATGGATGTGAACACTCTGTGTCTCTATGCAGTCCATTCTCCACAGATTTCATATTCAGGGCAATGCTAGCAGACAGCCTTGGTGTGCCACTCCGTCTGTAATCAGTCTCTCTCTCTCTCTCTCTCTCTCTCTCTCTCTCTGTTCCACTCTCTCCCTCTCTCTCTATTTCTAACTCTAATGGTAACACAGATGGCTTTGGTAATTAGCAATATGGATGCCAGTCTACAATACAAAATGAACCAGTCGAGCACACTATTGATAAGACTTGAGCATAAACACGGTGGTAATTCAACTGTCTGGACTGAGTCAGCACTAAGAATCCAGTTCTAAACATTTATAGAAATGCAAAGTGTCTCTTTTCTCTGCTATACTGAAAGTTTGGACAATTTGTACTCAACGCGTCAGTAACTTAAAAAAAAAAAAAGAAAGAAAGAAAGAAAGAAAGATAGACAGACAGACAGAAAGACAGACAGACAGAAAGACAGACAGACAGACAGAAAGAAAGAAAGAAAGAAAGAAAGAAAGAAAGAAAGACAGACAGAAAGACAGACAGACAGACAGACAGAAAGAAAGAAAGAAAGAAAGAAAGAAAGAAAGAAAGAAAGAAAGAAAGAAAGAAAAAGTTTTTGTAGACTCCACAATGGAGACGAAGGTGCTGGAGAAACTCTCCCAGTGCAGAGTAATAAAATCTATCTATCTGTGGGACCTGGTTCTGGGTGTGGTCTGGAACAGTGCCTATCTATCTGTTGGACCTGGTTCTGGGTGTGGTCTGGAACAGTGCCTATCTATCTGTGGGACCTGGTTCTGGGTGTGGTCTGGAACAGTGCCTATCTATCTGTGGGACCTGGTTTTGGGTGTGGTCTGGAACAGTGCCTATCTATCTGTTGGACCTGGTTTTGGGTGTGGTCTGGAACAGTGCCTATCTATCTGTGGGACCTGGTTCTGGGTGTGGTCTGGAACAGTGCCTCCAAACCTCCATGCACTTTACTCGATAGAAAATCTCCCAGAGAAATACATTCCCATTAGCCAGCAGTCTCAGTCCTGAAGCAGTGCACTCTTAATGTGACGAAACGGAGAAATATGACACTTTGAGCATATGAACTGAAGAGTGTTGATTTTAAGAGGTTTTGTTTGTTTATTTGTTGGTTTGTTTGTTGTTGTTTTTTTCACAGCTCATCTGATTGACCTGATGTTGCATAATACAGTAACAACTTGGAAATAATGATTCAATAACAGCACAATGGCTAAAATCCCCCCCCCCCCAAAAAAAACAATCAGCTTTTTTCTCCCAAACAACAGCGTTATAAAGATATAATTTTACATCTGAATCAACACTTTCTCATAACAGCGTGAAATACCTTTGAACAGCGTCGCTCTTCTTTTAACAGCATGAGTTTTCATTTTTGATTTCTATCTCTTCTCTTTTTAAGGTCTCAGTTAGCACCTGGCGGTCTGTGTTTTTCAGGCGAGTACACATTCCCTCTGTTAGACACTGATTATGACTCAATAGCTGTTCCTCACACTTTAAAATCTCCAAATCATCTCTGCTTACATTTCATACACACACCATCAGGGTCAGCCCTGTGTTGCCTGCCTGACCGAACACTGACACAACAACGTGAGAGCACGTTTTATGCTCACTCACAACTGCTCACAACAGCTCACAACTGCTCACAACTGCTCACGACAGCTCACAACTGCTCACGACAGCTCACAACAGGTCACAACTGTGCACGACTGCTCACAGCTGCTCACAACAGCTCACAACTGCTCACAACCGCTTGGTTTCAACATCAAAAATGTCACTGCTCAGCCTAAGACTCATGAAAACATAACGCTACACTCTTCTCTGGGTATATGACAAAACATACTAGGAAAGTAAAGTGTTTGTAGGACACAAGTGAGTTTTGTTTGTTTGTTTGTTTGTTTGTTTGCTTGCTTGCCAGTGGTAAATGCTTATCTCTGGATGTGTTTCTGAACATACAGAAATAATACTAATGAAAGAGGAGAAAAGTGCTGTTATATCAGAGGACAAACAGGCCATTTTAGCCCCTTGTTTTGTGCCAAGGCTTCTTACCGCTCGAAGCCGCAGAGCTCCTGTCTGACAATGCTAAGAGTCTGGTCAGGTCTCTCTGTGACCTTTCCTTTTGACCTCTCATTTCTCTCTCAGGATCGGGCTCTGACTTGCAGTCTGGAACAATATTGAAAGTGTTGTCTCCCTTCTGTGGTCCGGAACTACCTGCCAGAGAGATTAATATAACTACACATACTGTCAGCTCTCATATTCTGCTATCAATTATCCGAGAAAGAGAGGGAGAAAGAGAGAGAAATAGGGAGAGAGAGAGAGAGAAAGAGAGAGAGACAGAGAGAGACAGAGATAGAGATAGAGAGAGCAAGTGAGAAGGAAAGAGAGAGAGAGAGAGAGAGAGAGAGAAATAGAAAGAGAGAAAGAGAGAGAGAGAGAGAGAGAGAGAGAGAGAGAGAGAGAGAGACGGAGAGAAAGAGTGAGAGAGAGAAAGAGCGAGAGAGAGAGAATGAAAAAGAAAATGCATCACTCTTCTTCACCCTTAGCAGGCACACAGAGGTGACGCTAATTTGTGTATGTGTGTGTGTGTGTGTTTGTGTGTGTGTGTGTTCGTGTGTGTGTGTGTGTGTGTGTGTGTGTGTGTGTGTTTGTGTTTGTGAGTGTGTGTGTGTGTTCCATCACTTTTCCTCTCTGAAGAAGAGCACTGTGATGAAAAAGAGAAAGAACGACCCCACCCTTGTTGACCTCTTGAGGATAACGAAATAGCATTGTCAGGGGTCAGTTCACACACATACACACACACACACACACACGTACACGCGGGCAAAAACCATGAGCGGAATGTGGTGGTGTATGTGAGATACATATTGAATATCTGAGGGCAGCAGTAATATACCCCAGTGTCATTGTCTCTGTGTGTAGCTCTGTCTGTCTCTCTGCATGTTTCACTGTCTGTCTGACAGTCTGTCTCTCTGTCTATGTGTCTTCCTGTCTGTTCAGTCAGTCGCCTTCATCACCACAGTCTTCTCCACCTCCTCATCCTGCTCCATTTGCCTGCTTTACATAAACAACTTTGACTGTGTGTGTGCGCGCGTGTGTGTGTGTGTGTGCGTGTGTGTGTGTGTGTGTGTGTGTGTGTGTAATGTATGTAAACACCCAGGTCAGCAAAGCGATAGTGCTCTTTCGACATGTTTTATCTCTCCTTTAGCAGATTCACCAGACACACACACACACACACACGCACACACACACGCACACACACACGCACACACACACACACACACACACACTCACACACTCACACACACACACACACACACACACACACGCACACTCACATACACACAGTGAGAGGTGGGAGGAGAGAGATGAAGAAGAGATGAGAAATTTTCCTCCTGACTGCAGACATGATTTAGAAGCGTTTTTGACTTCATACCGTCTTTTATTACCACCAGAATAAAACATTTCAGTATATTAAAGCTATTAAAAAACAATGTGGCCATTTATTACTGTTACAACCATTATTAATATTAGTGATTCATTCTCCTCCACAGAATATTTATCATTTTAATGTAAAATTAATTATTCACATAACACTTACCCACTGGAACGTATGTCAGTCACTACAAACCTTTGCCTGATTCATGTATCCACCCAAATCAATTACATCACACTTCTGATATCCTAATCATGAGAATGAGAACGATATGAACATATCGTTGGTCTCATGATAAATGCTTGCCTCTCAGTAAGTGTCATCTGAGTGTGGACGGGGCTTTCTGGAACAATCCGTCTGTGCTTTCGCAGGCTGCGGGTGAGGGCGACACCCTGTCGTTTTTCTATTGGTCGGGTGTCAGTCAGGGTGAGGCTCTCTGACTGAGAGAGAGAGAAAGTTATGTCACGTCTCTACTCTGATAAGGTCGGTGACACGGCTAAATCTGCTTTGTGTTTTATTTAAGTTCGTCGGCCATCCAATCAACACTTGTCTTTCATATCAGGCCAGAAGAATGGGGGGTGGATGGGGGGTGGATGGGGGGAGAGGTCAGTGTTCTGGCTGCTTCTCCTCTTCTGTGGGATGTAAAGACAATAAATGATATGAGTAATGGCATTTTGGCTCTTCCCCTCTGCTGATTCCTCTCTCTCTCTCTCTCTCTCTCTCTCTCTCTCTCTCTCTCTCTCTCCCCCACCTCTCTCTCTCTCTCTCTATCTCTCTCTCCCTCTCTCTCCCCCCCCCACCTCTCTCTCTCTCTCTCTCTCTCTCTCTTTCTCTCTCTCCCCCACCCCTCTCTCTCTCTCTCTCTCTCTCTCTCTCCCTCTCTCTCTCTCCCCCACCTCTCTCTCTCTCTCTCTCTCTCTCTCTCTCTCTCTTTCTCTCTCTTTCTCCCCCCCACCTCTCTCTCTCTCTCTCTCTCTCTCTCTCGCTCCCCCACCTCTCTCTCTCTTTCTCTTAATTGAGTGGACAGGCGTAAGATCAAAATCACACACACACACACACGCACCCACACACACACACACAAAAGCACACACACTAAAACAAACACACACACGCACACACTAACACGTAGCCAGTAAATGATGTGAAAAATTATGTTTTATGTTCTCTCCCACTCACTAATGGTCAAAGTCCATCTGTTTCTCTTATTCCTCCACCGCTGTGGTTTCTGATTGGCTGAAAAGTTGACACACCTGTTATCATAGTAGAATTCTGTCCCTTTTTAAGAGGTTCACAGCCCTGGACCCCCTGGGTTAGCTAATGAATGCAACAGAGGAATCTTATCTGCAGTCAGGTGACGTATGAACACTGTATAACAAAAAGTCCTACAGCGTGACAGAGATGAGAAATTCGTTCTGGTGTGATTGTACCTGAAGGTTAATGAACTGAAGAGTGAACTGGCCGGGTTCTGATGTGTTTCTGTACAGACATGCTGCTGTACATGGTCATTTCTGTCTCACATCACCGGTGAGATGCTAGATACCCTTCAGAGTTCAGCCTAATGAATGAATTGTGGCTAACAGGATTTAATTGATTTACTTCTGTGATGATAAGTGATGTTCAAAGTCTCCCTGGTTTGCTCTGAATATTAGAGAATATTTGGTTGGATGACTCAGGGTCCACTGAGTTGTCAGGAAGTCATAAATTTTACCGATTTGATTTTTTGATGGCAAGAAATGTCCCACTGTCTACTTTACTTCTGTTGTTTGGAGAAATGTCCTTTATGGATCATCGACACTGAAGAAAGGATTCATACCACATAGCAACAATCACTGGACAACAATGGACAACAAAGTGTTTTAGACTTTGGAAGGCAGGGTTAACACGACAATTCAACTTCTCTGACCGCTCTTTATTTTAAACTTAATGACTATTTTAAACTGTTTTGGCAAAATAGAGAACATATACATGTATTTATACTCTGTCAGCTCTTCACCTCCGGAAATATCAACACACACATGCATGCGCACAGACACACACACGCGCACATACATAAGCATAAACATACACGCACACACACACGCACACAGACACATATGCACGCACACACGCACGCACGCACGTACGTACACACGCGCACACTCACACACACACACCTATACATTCATTCACACACACACATTTGTTCTTACATCTTTGAATAATGAACGTCAGTGAAATAAACCATTTATTTGCTGTAGCTGACTGAAGGATCTCCTCTGTTCTGATGATGTCACAGCTTGTCTTTGACAGGAAAGGCACAGAGGATAGAGCTGTGTATGTCTACACGATTCTGGCATTGAGTCACAGCTTGACATTTTAATTTTCGGAATTTGCTGAAATTCACTGAAATTCACTGAAATTAACTTTTCAAAGATGCAACACAGACATCTCTGTGT
>NC_044507.1:2852500-2890000 GCF_902362185.1 Chanos chanos
GCTGGAGCGCATAGGGTATTTTTTGGCTGGCTGTGTATGGGCTCAGGAGAAGAGGTCGTTCTGGGATAGGATGGGTGTCTAGTAACTGTGTATTGTATGTATCTAATCAAAGGCTCTGTGAGTTTGTAGGACTGCAGTTCTATGGCTCTGATTGGTCGAGAAATAATATATGTCTATGTGTCTGTATGTCTATTAACACCTGAAGTGTTACGTTTACTGGTGAGTGGACACAGCTCTCCAGTGTGCTGTTAACTGCACTTACTCTGATATGTGTTGGTTTGTATTAACACTGAAAGAGTATTTACATAATTGATACACACCAGTCAATTAACACTCACATGGTTAATTTAACTCTGACAAATTGACTAAGCACATCATGGAATATAAACAAAGGTAAATAAACATGTACTGTGTGATCTGTGTGTGTGTGTGTGTGTGTGTGTGTGTGTGTGTGTGTGTGTGTGTGTGAGAGAGTGCGTGCGTGTGTGTGCGTGCGTGCATGTGTGTGTGCATGCGTGCATGTGTGTGTTTGCATGTGTGTGTGTGTGTGTGTGAGAGAGATTGGCGTGTGTGTGTGTGTGTGTGTGTGTGTGAGAGAGAGATTGGCGTGTGTGTGTGTGTGTGTGCATGTGTGTGTGTGTGTGTGTGAGAGATTGGCGTGTGTGTGTGTGTGTGTGTGTGTGTGTGTGTGTGTGTGTGTGTGTGTGTGTGTGAGAGAGATTGGCGTGTGTGTGTGTGTGTGTGTGTGCATGTGTGTGTGTGGGTGTGTGAGAGATTGGCGTGTGTGTGTGTGTGTGTGTGTGTGTGTGTGTGTGTGTGAGATTGGCGTGTGTGTGTGTGTGTGTGTGCATGTGTGTGTGTGTGTGTGTGAGAGATTGGCGTGTGTGTGTGTGTGTGTGTGTGTGTGTGTGTGTGTGTGTGTGTGTGTGTGAGATTGGCGTGTGTGTGTGTGTGTGTGCTGTACCTGTTGCAGCTTTGCCTGCTGTGTGAGACAGTGTGTGTGGTGGAGAAGAGCGAGGCAGTTAACAGCTGTGGGATCTGGTCGTCTCATGAATCTTTGATTGGAGATCTGATCCCCCAGCATAAGGCTGGAGCACAGAAACACCACTAACTTTACACCACTGCCTGCACGCGCCACCAGTGAAGGTGATATTGAAGTATAACTTTTCTCACTGTGCATGAAAGCCACACCCGACAGTGATGCCCAGTTCTCTCCACGTTCTCCTTCTCTCTGCCAAAACAGGGGCGACACTCTCAAGGTCATGGAGGACACACATCTCAACAAGAACAGAGAGAGAGAGAGAGAGAGAGAATGATACTCAACCTTTTCCTCAGCAGTGTTTTTCTCTTTTTCTCCTCTTTCTTTTTTCAAACCACTGTCACCGGTGAAGCACTCTTCAAACTCTCAGAATTACTATTCATTAGTTTGGTGTATTATGGTATCTGAGCACAATTTGTTGGGCCTCTGCTTTTAATGGATATTGGCTGTTGAAGACGTGTTATTAAAATCATCTCATCTCTGTATTACAGAACAATATTGCAAAGGCGATAACCAACAGTCACAGAGACAGTCATTTGTTGTGAGTGAACTGCCTGGACTCCTGGAGTCTACAGGTCTATAACTATGCCTCAGCAGACATGTTAATAACACACCAAAATCTAATGGCATCATTGTGTCGGCTCTGAATGACATCAGGATACACAATGGTTAGCGTTCTCCTGTGTCCAATAGTTTTGATTTGTTCTAAAATGTCACATTCTTCAGATATATGAAGTAATTTACCTTGTGAAATAACGTTTTGTTTTGGGGTATTTTTTTTCTTTTAAATCCTATTCTTATTCCATTTCTGAACTAAATTGTGACATTATGTTATCGTGGGAAAAACAGGGACTCTGAAATTAAATGATATATTTTTAAATTGATCAGTATGTGAAGAAAATGATATACTGCAGACAGAACTGACATTCACATCAGGCAAATGTTTTTATCGAATCTAAACTTTCTGGCTGGTTTGGCTCAGGAAAAGAAAATGTCTTCGCTAGCGATCCTGGAACGTCCCACGAGGTGCAGAACTCACAGGGCAGTACGGGCCCAGCTTAATTTACAACTCTTCAATTATATAGCGTTTACTGTCTAGACCTGGGGACAGGGTTTCTCCTCTGATGGCCAGTCCTGACACCAGTCGGACACACTCTCTAACCTCTTCCAAATTATGCATAAAGTCTCATATCCACTAGGGTATTTACTGGACCCAATCATACGATAGTATTCTGTTCTGGTTTTGCTGATTCTCAGTCTCTCAGACTTCCACCTGATGAATTATGACATAATGATTAAGGGATAAAAACAAATTGTTGTAGTAACAATAATAGTTTCAGTGGTGACAGCAGTAATAGCAGTTGTAATGGTAACAGTTAGAAGGTTAACAGCAGTAATTGTCATGGTAACAGTAACTCTCTCAGTGGTAACAGTAGTCACAGCAGTCCTGATAGGAACAGGTGCAGTGTAATTGTCATGGTAACAGTAACACTTTCAGTGGTAACAGCAGTCACAGCAGTCCTGATAGGAACAGGTGCAGTGCAATTGTCATGGTAACAGTAACACTTTCAGTGGTAACAGCAGTCGCAGCAGTCCTGATAGGAACAGGTGCAGTGTAATTGTCATGGTAACAGTAACACTTTCAGTGGTAACAGCAGTCGCAGCAGTCCTGATAGGAACAGGTGCAGTGTAATTGTCATGGTAACAGTAACACTTTCAGTGGTAACAGCAGTCACAGCAGTCCTGATAGGAACAGGTGCAGTGTAATTGTCATGGTAACAGTAACACTTTCAGTGGTAACAGCAGTCGCAGCAGTCCTGATAGGAACAGGTGCAGTGTAATTGTCATGGTAACAGTAACACTTTTAGTGGTAACAGCAGTCACAGCAGTCCTGATAGGAACAGGTGCAGTGTAATTGTCATGGTAACAGTAACACTTTCAGTGGTAACAGCAGTCGCAGCAGTCCTGATAGGAACAGGTGCAGTGCAATTGTCATGGTAACAGTAACACTTTCAGTGGTAACAGCAGTCGCAGCAGTCCTGATAGGAACAGGTGCAGTGTAATTGTCATGGTAACAGTAACACTTTCAGTGGTAACAGCAGTCGCAGCAGTCCTGATAGGAACAGGTGCAGTGTAATTGTCATGGTAACAGTAACACTTTCAGTGGTAACAGCAGTCACAGCAGTCCTGATAGGAACAGGTGCAGTGTAATTGTCATGGTAACAGTAACACTTTTAGTGGTAACAGCAGTCACAGCAGTAACAGTTACAGTGCTATACGCAGCGATGGCAGCAGTAACGGTTAGGCTGTTAACAGCACTGTCTGTCATGAAGCCCCTCTCATCATCACCCACATAAACTGCTGCATCTCTTAAGCCCCATAATCCCTCAGTGTCTCTCCTCTCGCTCTCCGCCTGGATCTTCCATCCACAGCAGATCACCACTGATTTCCTGCCTGTCTCTTATGGGTTGGCGTGGGCACGAGCAGATTAGGGGATAGACCTCCCTCCGCTGCAGGGCTTCTATGATGAGACAGAGAGAGAGAGAGAGAGAGAGAAGGAGAGAGGGTCACACTGGCCCTTTAAGAGTATTTTTAGTCTGGCACTTAGCTGTGGTCACTGGTCAGGAAAATCAGCGTGAGTAGAGGCAGAATCAGTAGCAGTAACAGTGGCAGGCTGTTAACAGGGATATTTAGGATGAGAGACAACCATGGACTGTGGATTTAACATCATTTAAATCCCGAAAACACACAGAGGAAATGACAGCGTTTATTAAAACACGAGACATGGGCTGCTCTCTGGATGCTCAGCCAGGACAGATTGGTTAAAGGTATGTAATTGAGACTGACACCACTGAAAATCACTCATTCAGGATGGTGTAGTTTAAGGCTTAAGCAATGACTCCTTGCTATGAGAAAAGGGTAAATCCACCTTCTCATAGTCCAATAATTTATAAAACCAGACAAAACCTGAATGAATGCATTCCTATATGCCCAGCTTCTTTTAGGGTGTATATTCAAATATTATTAACGTTATTTTCACATAATTTTCATATAATTTTATTTTAAATGTAACAGTATCTTCTCTGAGGTGTTCCCATAGTGCTGTTACCACTGAAACCATGTTGTGTGCTGTGGGTTCTCTGAAGTTATGTGTGGCAGGTTGTGTTCAGATGCAGTGGTTGGGGTCCATTTCTGCCCCCCCCCCTCTCTAGGGCCAGGTATTTAAATTTAATGAAACTGGCAAACAGTGTGTGCTCAGGTTACTGTATTCATTACCAAGTGACCCTGTGTTGGACTCTTCATACACTCTCTCAATGAAAGGAGAGCCAATGCAGCTCTCTCTCTCTCTCTCTCTCTCTCAGCCTAATGGCAGGTCACGAGCTGACCCTACTCTGTATTGTCCCTGAGGGAAAAGAGGGTTTTACTGACGACTGCCATTCATCAGCTCAGGGAAGGAAATGTGTTAGAGTTATAGACAGACTCCAGCGTGTGTTTTGGGGAGGAAACTGATTATAGGGGGTGGTTTTAAAAGGAAGAAGAAATGGCTTTGTGTGTGGATTTGTATAAGGCTGGACATCATCAGCATGTGCAAGGGGACGTGTGTGTGTGTGTGTGTGTGTGTGTGTGTGTGAGCAGCTAACATGTCACTACGTTTTAAATCTCACTCACACCACATGCAGATGGACTCAGAGTAGGCACATCACATAACATCAGTCCTAGTTTTGTCCCCGTCATCGCTGCATGCACACACACTGCGGAGAGCTTTTCCTACCCGTGGTTTTCAGTCCAGTGCCACATTAAGGTCATATCACAGGTCTGATGATAATAAACACGGCGTGTGCACATTGCATTGCTTTTTTCTTCAGTCATATCACACAGATTGTCAGAATAGAAATTAAATTGACCGTCAGTACAATTTCATCTATGAGAGGAATATTGATGAGGTCTTTTTCCTGGTTGTTTATTTGTGTGTGTGTGTGTGTGTGTGTGTGTGTGTGTGTGTTGTGAGCAGTACTGTGAGAACACATGTCTTGACTGTGAAGTGGATGGTGAGGTATGGCATTACCAGTGGCCTTGTGGAAAGGGCATGGCTGCTGCCCTGATCCTTACACTGACAGAGACTAATGAAGAATCACACAGACTTAAGTCTAGTCTGGAGACAGAGAGAGAGAGAGAGAGAGAGAGAGAGAGAGAGAGGGAGAGAGAGAGAGAGAAAAAGACAGAGAGAGAGAGAAAAAGACAGACAGAGCAATTTCTCCGATTCTCTCACAGCCCCACGCGTGATGCAACACTTTGCCATACACACACACACACACACACACTCTCACTCCAGTTCTCCCCAGAGAGTGTGGGAGCTTTAAATCCTGCACGATTTCCAGCCCCCGCATGCGCTCTATCACTCACTCCCTCTCTCTCTCTCTATCACTCACTCCCTCTCTCTCTCTCTCTCTCTCTCTCTGTCTTTTCTCTCTATCACTCACTCCCTCTCTCTCTCTCTATCACTCCATCTATCACTCCCTCTATCACTCCCTCTATCACTCCCTCTCTCTCTCTCTCTATCACTCCCTGTCTCCCTCTCTCTCTCTCTGTCTTTTCTCTCTATCACTCACTCCCTCTCTCTCTCTCTATCACTCACTCCCTCTCTCTCTCTGTCTCCCTCTCTCTCTCTGTCTTTTCTCTCTATCACTCATCACAGAGCTCGATCATTCCGTCTCTCTCTCTCTCTCTCTCTCTATCACTCCCTCTCTCTCTCTCTCTCTGTCTTTTCTCTCTATCACTCGTCACAGAGCTCGATCATTCCCCCTCTCTCTCTCGCTCTCTCTCTCTCTCTCTCTCTCTATCACTCCCTCTCTCTCTCCCTCTCTCTCTCTCTCTCTGTCTTTTCTCTCTATCACTCGTTACAGAGATCGATCATTCCCTCTCTCTCTCTCTTACTCTCTCTCTCTCTCTCTCTCTCTCTCTCTCTCTCTCTCTCTCTGTCTTTTTTTTCAGTCAGAATAGCTTTCTCTGCCTTTGTATTCATGCTCACATACGGAGAGTAGCTCTGTTAGTCTATTCACAGTTATGCAGCTACACAGCCATTCTGTTAAATGAGCTCAGGTTTTCTTAACACAGCTCTGCTCTGCTGAACCTAGCCCTTGACACTCATGGACACCCATGACATTCAGTAGACTGGCAAAGACAGAAATTTAGCGACTCTACTGATCCACAGTCAGTTTAAAACAAAGACACCCGCCCTAAATCAGGCAAACATAAGAGCAGCCTTCTGTTTTGGAAACAGTGATCTTTCCATTCATGTTTAGCCATCTTAAAACCTTTTGGCATATCATGACATTAATATATCACATGACAGAGACGTCATAAATGTTTTGAGAGGGTAATAGCGATTCATTATCACACACCAGTAAATGATGTGTGGTCTTGTGATGTGTTTCACACAGACTGAATTCTGGTCGTGGAACAAAGACTAATATTGGACTGCATGCGGTCAGTAAGATGTTTCTTGTAACTGGCCAGAAACATGAATTTAAATTTACAAATGAAAGTCATCAATGAAGTGCAGGCCCAGATGGAAGTTGTGTGTTGCCAGTGATGCTAGACAAGTCAGATTGCTCTCCATGGCCATGCAGCAGGCTGACACGCGGAGGTGAAGATTACTCAGCATGTCTGGTCTCATCAGATGGGCTTTGCAACAGAGTAAAAAAAAAAAAGTTCTTTGAGCTTCATGCCAAGACAATGACGATGCGTAGGCAGCATTAAGACTGGACTTGAGAAAGAGAGAGAGAGATACAGTAAGAGAGACAGGATGAGAGAGAGAAGGAGAGAGAGAGATAAACCAAGAGAGAAAGAATAAGAAAGAGAGAGAAGAGAGAGGGGGGATACAGTAAGAGAGAAAGGATGAGAGTGAGACGGAGAGAGAGAAGGAGAGAGTGAGAGAGAGGGAAAGAGAAAGGAAAGAGAAAGGAAAGAGAGTCCAACTAACTGCTCAAGACTCAACAGATTCAAATCTGCAGATACTTAAACATGCACGCACGTGCGCGCACACACACACACACGCACACTCACACACACACTAACACTCACACACACACACTCACACCCACACCCACACACACACACACACACACATACACACACACATACACACACACACACATATACACACACACACACACACACACTCACACACACACACACACACACTCACACACTCACACACACACACACACACTCACACACACACACACACACTCACACACTCACACACACACACACACACACACACACACACTCACACACACACACACACACACACACACTCCAGAAATGGCCCTTAACTCTCTTCTCATCTACCTCTTTATTTCTTCTTCCCTAACTCATTTGCACATTGAGCAAACACAGGAGGGTGCAGCCACTCTGTCTGAGATGAAATCTCTCTTTACATTGGAATGATAAAAGACCCCAGTCCACTTAAGGCTTACCTGACACGTCTATATAAATCCTTTTAACTGTTCTCATCTTCAGAACACAGAGTTTGTTTGCATAGTGGTAGCTGTCAGCTTGGCTGACTCAATGTTAACATCTTTATATTCTTTTAGTAGTAATAACCTTAATGTGTCGGTGTACTCAAACAAGGTATCGACAATACGTCAGCAACTTTGTCCTCACTGACTGACAGGGAAACAGAGTGATCTGATAAGGGAACCGACCCCGTAAACAGAGGGTTGTGGACTCAAACCCCAAACGTGAACATTTTTTGCTGAGATGACTCAGAGCAAGGCAGTGAACTCCAGGCTGTTCCAGAGTCCTGTGACTTCTCAGTCAGACAGAAAGATCTGTAGGTTTCTCCAGATGAGAGGCTTAGCAAAACGAGCAAATCTCTAAACATTAACTACAGACTTTGACCGTAACACAAGGCTACGCTGAGAGTCGAGGTGAAGCAAAAACAGTGGAAGTTTACAGTCTGACAGAAGGTGTTGAGGAAAACAGGAAAGAACTGCAGTGTTGGTTGAGTTCACTTTGCGGATTGGAGAGGGATGGATGGTTACTACGGCAATTCCTGATCTCCTGGCAGGGATTAGAGATATTTCAACCTTTAACCCTGTGGCTGGCTCTGTTGCCATGGGAACAGTTTTATAAGGATGGCTGTCATCATGGTGTGTTTGAGAGCTGCTAAGGGTACATTATGATGGTTGGATAATGCCACTTGTTGTAAATTAGACTCATGAAATTATCCCATTAAAAATTAAACAAGACTGGAGAGTATTACTTTCAGTTAAAATCCAGGACAAAGCATGGTTCACATTTAATTAAACAGAACTTTACAAAAGGTCACTGCAAATAAAATATGTTATTATATTTTCTTAATACGTTCATGAAATCTGAAATGCTGTGGATATGTGGTAAAAAATGACAGAAGGAGAGAGTGAGAGAGGAAGAGGAAGAGTGTAGTAGTGACAGGTAAAGGCAGGAGTAGGTCAGAGGCGTGTGTCGACACAACACATTGTCAGCGTTGCATAGTGTGGAGCTCATTACCTCTTACACACACACATACACACACACACGCACATACGCACACTGACACACATACGCACACTCCCACACACATACACACATAAATACTAATGAATACACACACACAAACACATACAGACACACACACACACACACACATGCAAACTCCCACACACACTCCCACACACGCACACATGCACATAATAATAATAATAATAATAATAATAATAATAATAATAACAATAACAATAATAATATTTATTTAGAGCCCAATATCACTATTTATAGTCTACATACACACATGCACCCCCCCCCCCCCCACACACACACACACACTCACACACACACACACAAACATATGCATACTCCCACACACATACACACATACACACTAATGCATACACACACACACACATACACACATTCAGTCAACACCTTAAGCACTGTGGCAGCAGTAGTCATTGCTCACTGGGGATGAGTTGTGTGATTGACTTAACCTGGTGTCTGCATGTGTAGGATGGAGGAATGTATAAGAGAGAGAGAGAGAGAGAGAGAGAGAGGATTTCAGTATACTTTATTATTGTTAACTATAAAACTATAAATCTATGAGAGCATTGGTTGATTGGTTAAGGATTTGACCTGTGTACTGTAAGCGTTTGACCTTGGAGATTAATTCATCAACAACATCAGCATGTCCCATCGCGAAGCAGCATTCAGAACAATAATTATTACAATGTCTATACTGAGAAAGCAAATGAATGGAACGGCATACTTCGCGAATTGAGATAAAGCCAGAAATGATTCCCTTTTAAGTAGATTACTCACGGTCCTCTCGAAAAACGGAGTTGACGCCGATGACTAACTGACGAAAACAGCTGATATAGGCTTTTAATCAACAGAACAAGCGAAGTCAAAAGGGTACTGACTCTTGATTCGCGTCATTCGCAAATCACAAATCTGCCAGAACAATAAAAACGATTTGTACCTTTAAGTCTAAATTTCATGAGGCGATGTATGCTGATCACCTGTCATGTGTAGGACATGCGCACTTGAGCTTAGGGAGGACGCGGTTTCGCTCTCAGATTCGCTCGTAACCTCCATCCACCGCGGAGCAGCGAGAGAGCCAACAGCGAGGGCGAAGCAGAGATGGCTAAATAACCCGGCAATGTCGACACGCCGAGAGGTACTGTTGACACTGTTTGTCTTAGGCGTTTAGATTAGCCACAATGGGCGGTGTTACTGTGGAACCAGTGGTATTTTTAGAAAATATGTTTTGGTGGGAGGATAGTGGATGATCCGTGTTACCTGACAGGGATGCCCTGGATGTGGGCTCCGCTTCCTTGTCATTTTCGTAAGGTAGGAGGCGGTTGTGGAAGACACGGTAACGAGTACAGATGTAAAATCAAGGGGATAAAAGACGAGAGCCTTACTGGTCACTCACTGTGTTGTGATCAGTCGGGTCTTTTTTCGTATCTACTCCGGCTGAGTGGGACTTGTACTATGCATACAGTTGTACTCTCAACATCATGATTCGTGACTGTCTAGCTGCCTATAGTGACTGCAGACTATACACACACCCGAGGGGGAAAACTACCTCATGTGACCGTTTGGTTGTTTGGTAGTTGACGAACACTGAACGGAAATTATGACATTATGGAACGTTGAATCAGAAATAATTGATTCGCATATTCAATGGGAGATTTTTTTTGCCTCCTGTATGTCAAAAAAGTCCTCTCTCACGCTGCTGTGACAAATTTCCATATTTTTCAGATCGTAGTACATATCCCTTGTGCTCATTGCAGAAACATTATAGGACGTTTTACTACCCGGATGTGCCGACGGACCGTCTCCACAAATTGACTGCTCTCTTGTATTTCTACACTGAGCCATTTTCCTTTCCTCGTATTCCAAATACACATCTGGAAACATCAACAACTAAGGATAATGTAGAATGATCACGGGTGTTTCTTACTACAGTCAGTCAAATACGTGACTGCCTTACACAAATCACACCAGCGTTTCTCTAAGTTCAACTACTGATCGTGATATTCAGTGTCTTAAACCTTTCATGTTGCAAGTGTAGTATACATGACCTTGTGTTAGTTATTAGAGGGTGAATTTCCTGAGGGTTTTGAAACGTGCTGTATATGTAATTGCACTAGACAGCTCCTGACTAATTTGGAGAGGCTGTCTTCATAACGTCTCCACGCAGAGTTACGACTGACATTGTACCCACTACAATGCAGGCTCGCTTGTGGCTTTTCCGTATTGTATTTCACGCTAAAAGGAGGAGATCCGACCGACCATTCTGGCGTGAGAAGTGCAGAGTAGTAATCAATGGGTCTTTTAAGCGCTGTCCAGGGTCCTGAAGGATAAACGGCTAAACGTGGATTTAACTGCGAGAGAATAATGCACAGCGCAAAAAAATTGAGTCAGTTATTAGTTTAGAAGACGTTCGCGAATATTTATTTGCTTATCATAGACATTTAGATGTTTATGGCTTGTTTTGCTGTGTGTGTACGTGCCTGCGTGTGTGTATGTGTGTGTGTAAAATATCGCTGTAACTGCATCGGTACTTAATGTATCTGAACGCATCAGGACAGGACTGGTATCAATGATATTTGATACCATGGATAGTATATATATATATATATATATATATATATATATATATATATATATATATATATATATGTATATTACAATGATTGCTTGCATTTGAAACATTTGGATGTCTTTGCAAAAGAACCTGTTACAGCCAAATATATTGCCCAGAAAACAGTTTTATGTTTGTTTTACAATGTAATGATATTAACTTCAATGTTACACCTCTCAGCCCTAGGCAAAAACTCAGGGAACACGATGAATTCCAAACAGGTTTCACATCATCAAGACATGCTTTAGGGAGATTTTCTTTCTGGATGAAATCAGAAATTAAAATCTCTCTTCGCATTGTTACGTCATTTTGTTCACTGTACCATACAGAAGGACATTTTTATTTGCTTGTAAAAATCTGCTGCAAGAACACAAACTAATTCATGTTTCAGTAATTGAACCCCCCCCCCCCTTCCCCCTCTCTCTTCTCTGGAACTCTTAGGTGACTGGAGACTGTGGATGTGAAACATCAGCTCAGTCAGAACACTGGACTCACAGGGAGCTGCACCAATTGGAATTTTGATGCCCTCTTTGGAGCCCCCACAGGCAAGCAGGGCCCCCCAGGACTAAGAGCCTCCCTTGTCATTCCCACCCACCTCCCTCCCCACCCTCAGTCATCATGTTCTCCTCCAATTTTCTGAGTGGGGGGAACCCCCTGAGCGCCGTGTCATCCGCCGTGAACAAGTTTGGTCTTTTTGGAGACGAGGGAGAGGCTGAAAAAGACAAGCAGCAACGGCAGCAGCAGGGAACCCCCAAGCAGAAAGACTCCCTGCAGCAAGGCAATGGTCAGCCTGCATCTCAAGCTCCGCCCAATAGGGAGGCTGGGAAACCTAGTGGACCTCAACAGTCAGGTGTTGGGAGGGGTGGATCACAGCCACAAGGTGTTGGGAGAGGTGCTTCTCCTCAACAGGGAGCAGGGAGGGGTGGACCTCCACAACAAGGAGTTGGACGCGGTGGATCTCCCCAACAGGGTAGAGGCAGGGCTGCTTCCCAACAGCCTCCAGCTCCAGAGAAACCTGGAGGTCAGCCACAGCAAGGGCCTGGAAGAGGAGGTCCCGGAGGTCCTGGAAAACCTGGGTCTCCTCAGCAAGGTGCTGGGAGAGGAAAACCCCAACAGCCCTCAGGGAGGTCTGGGGTTCAACAGCAAGACCGGAGGGGATCTGGGGTTCGCCCAGCAGGACAGGCCCAAACAGGACCACCATCACAGGGACAAGGAAAAACAGGACCCCAGGCAAAGGCTGCATCTGGGCCCGGGGCCAGATCACTCTGTCCAGTCTGTAAGACGACTGAGCTCAACCTCCAGTCAAAGGAGCCAGCCAACCATAACACTTGCACTCAGTGTAAGACGGTAGTGTGTAACCAGTGTGGGTTCAGTCCACCCGATTCAGCTGTGAGTAGAGCACATTATTCTATTCTTCAATCCATTGTCAATGTCTGCTTTATATCTGCATGTTACGCCTGTGTTCTCTCTCTTACAGTGTTTTGCCTTCCAACCATAATATTCTATTCTTATCAAAGGCAGCATCTGAGTAGTTGCAAGCCATTTACAACAAGTTCAGTTTCTTCGCATTCTTGTCATTTTTTTGGGGGGGGGGGGGCAGTTAAAATTGTGCTGTAGGGCAAAAGCAACATATCAAAAGCTATTGAAGGCCTTTGTGGTTATTAGGAGCATCCATTGTTCTTTTGTTCAGAGGAATGAATGTATTTTGATATAACTGTTATTAAGATATAATGATATATATCTGTATATCCAGCTTCATGTTTGCTCCTGATGATTAGTGTATGCAATGTTTCCTTTGTTTTTATTAAAGAGTGAAAATAGATTCCACATGTCAACAATATACTCTGCCATAAGCCTAATATAAAGTTTCTAAGAGGCTAAATTATGCTGTTTTGTTACCAATACTTTTATCCCTCTTTTTGATGTGATGTGGTAAACAATATATTTATGAATAGCCCACTTTAGATTATGGGTCAAATGGATAAAGCACGCGGTGTGTGGTTGTAATTCTCTTGTGTTATGTACTGTTCTATGAGTCATAAGTCAAAGTTTCCACCCACTGATGCGGTCTCATAAAAGTCCTCATTCAGCATTACTGACTGTGATCAATGGTAATAGAAAAAAATGTCTAGCATAGAAAGTGGAGACACATTTGCTGAATCTTCAGAAATACCATGCGGAGCCGTTGGGTGCCGAGGAGCTGTTTGTGTTGAAGGTTCTTGTCACAGCAACTTCACAAAATCAGATGATTAGAATTTCTGGGGGAAAAAACTCTTTAGTAGCTTTTATGAACATCTCCCTGTTGAATCAGAGACAGAGAGTATTGGCTGTATTTTACAGCACAGACTGTTTAAGATAATGTTGATAAGACTGTGTTTGGACACAAAAGTCCACATCGCAACTATTGTTTAGTGTTTCTCTCAATAACTTGTGCTGCAATTAAAGGTCAGTCACTTCAGTTAGGGAGTAAATTATGATTGCAGAATGTATAGATGGACAGTGAGTTTCTCAATTTGCTTTTTTTCTTGTGATGTCTTCACAGGCTAAAGAATGGCTCTGCTTGAACTGCCAAACACAGAGAGCACTTCAAGGAATGCAGTCATCAGGACCTCCCATGACAAAATCTCAACCACAGGCTAATAATATCTCCATCCAGTCACACCCCCCAGGCAAACAGAATGTCATTTCACCCTCAGCAAAACAGAAGGACACTAGTGCTGCTAATCAAGTTTCTCCACCCATGAAGCTTAGTGTGGCTGGGGCAAAACAGGCTGACGCCATTCCTCCCACACAGCCCAAACCTAGCAACATCCCTGCAAAAACAGAACCTTCTCCAAAAGCAAAACCTGCTCAGGAAGAGTCAGGGTTCTTCGGCTTTGGTTTTGGTGGTGCTAGATCTCGATCACCCTCACCTCAGCCCGGTGGTTCCGTCTCTGCTGTCTCTGGGAAGGTTTTAGGTTTTGGTTCTTCAATCTTCAGCTCAGCATCCAACTTGATCTCCTCCACTGTTCAGGATGAGCCCTCTACAATACCGCCAAAGGACCGTAAAGAATCTGCAGTTTCTCAGTCCTCCCTTGAGACCAGTGCCCCTCCTGCCTCTCGTAAAGGGTCCGAGGGGCCTAAGGTGTCCTCCAAAACACCTTCGGCGGGGGAAGTTAAATCACCCGCTCCGCAAAATGCAGGAGTAAAGAAATCTGAACAACCAGTGCAGGCCAAGGTAGCCCCAGTTAAAAAGGATCAGCCGGCCACTGGGCCTTTGAAATCTGCAACACCCTTTCAGTCTCTTCCCAAAGCCTGTCCACTCTGTAAGACAGAGATCAAAAAGGACCCTCCCAACCACAACACGTGCACAGAATGCAAGAGCGTGGTGTGTAACCTCTGTGGATTTAATCCTACACCTCATCAGACAGAGGTAAGGCAGACGGATGAATAGCTTACATCACAATGATTTCTCATTATGGTTTTTACCACGAGGTGTGGGATAAACTGTCAGGAGCAATTCAAGAGGACATGCTCATGGTAATTCTCTTGGTTCAGTTTTAAAAGAATGAAGGCATTTTTCTGTCACTTTGGTTGGCATGCATGGAATGTTTTTTTTTGGAGACAGATTGAAAAAAGGGCTGTTAGCGAGAGACAAAATGTGTCTTGATTCTCAATTATGTCTGCCTGCATTCTGCCTTGTAGCCTCCATAAAGAAAGCTTGACTTCCCATACAGGACAAAAAGAATCCCCTCCCCACACATATGCCATTGTTTTGCATTTTTATTTCAGTGTGTTTCTCTGCTTGAATGCAAAATATATGAAGTAACACATCAAAACGTAGGGCTTAAAACTAATAGATATCGCCCATTCCAGCATTTCTCTCATACACATAATTGTATCTAGGTCAAACCCTAAAGTTACCAACAAGCTCAGTGTGCTGGTCTGGCCAGTCTCTAGACTCAGTGTGTTGCTCTTAAGCCCGTCAAAGAATCTAGCAGGAAGCCTGATGTAGTTTAGCACTCCTGGGAAGAGAGCTGTCACTCACCGTATTTCCTTTTGCATCAGAGTCCCATAGGACGTATACAAAAAGAGCTTGTTCTCTTGTCCCTTTTATTCAATGTGCGGTTTAAAGGCTGTTTCGTTTTTAGCGAGTCATAGCATGGAAATGTCAAGAATTTTACGGTACAAGGTCAATTAATTGTCTTAATTAAATATTAGCCTTGAGCTGTCATGGTTCTGATGTGATTTGTTTAGAGACAAAACATGATAAATGGATGAGTCAACCAGACAGCTTGGAAAATTAGCACAGTGCTAAAAAAACATCCATTTTTGACCCTTCTGAAAAAAAAAAAAATAAAACCCCAACAGCAACAAACCAAAACTGTTAATTCTTTGAATTACAGATGTTAAAAAACACACACACACACACACACACACACAGATTTGCAGTCTTTCCGTGTTGCAGCTACACTGTTGAACTGGATACGGTCTTGATGTAGTACCAAAAGTCATTTCCCTAGTGCAGGGCCAGCGATCCATGTATGATGACAAGGGACAATGTGTTTTATGTGATGCACGTATCCTAGGGGAGCCCTCTCATCTCCCAAACTGTCATGTGGCAGGTTGGAGTATGTTAAGTTGGCCTTTAAATGGCCATTTCATCTCTTTGGTTGTCCCAAACACAAAAGGACTTGACACTTGACTCTGTAATCGAATGCTCACGGTATGCGTGCAGCTTGGCAAGGAGAGACCAAGGCTATTGGATCACATGTGCTAGTGTTATGGTGAGATGGTGGCTGGAAGTATATGAGTGGGTAGGTCCAGTGAGATACTATCTAACGCTTCCCAGTTAGTTCAAAAGCAAGGGATTGGCTTCAGTTTACAGCGGCATCAGATACTGTTGAAACGCGAATATAGGTCATGTAAATAGGATATTTTGTTCATATGTCAGAATACACAGCGTATGCAATAACTGAAGATTGAAGGTCACCTCTAAGCAGTACACATTACTGTTGGATGTCAAACATTAAGAAAATGTTCTTACGCTTGCATCAAAAGCTGCAAACACGTTGAAAGGCATTTAGGAAGATTTATTGGTCCTTCCATTCTGGTAATGGATTCTGAATATCGTTCAAATGTTCCATGTTATCTGCAATGACGACAACAAGAAGACAAACAGACCATAAAACGATGGGGTTTCTGTATTTGAAGGACACACAGTTTTGACGAGATGGCATTGTGTGCATTCAAATATTTATTTTCTGGACATGGAGCTAATTTGATTTGCATGAAGTGTGTGTGTGACTTGAGAATCCTCTGTATTAGTGATCTCTCATGCATGTGTTAGGGAGGGCAAGCATCCTGCTCAAATCCCCCAGGGGATGGAGAGCAGGCTCCAGGCTGACTGGCTTCAGAGGACGTGTAAATATAGTGTAAATGAAAATAAGACATTGTGACAGGAGACAGAGCCTGTTCATTGTCTGAAATTTAATCGGTTTTAACTTACTGTGACCATCTTTTCATGTCATCTCTTTCTTGCACAAGAAAGTGGGCAACTTTTAAAAACTCATTCTAAAATGTTTAAGAGGCCACTACAAGTGATGTTTTAAAAACAGTTGTGCTGCAAATATGTTGCTGGTGGGGACTAAGTATACTCATTTAAATACTTTTAACATTTAACCAAGGAAACAGTAGTAAAATATATGCATTGCAGCCTTTGGACTCTGAGCCAACAGACACTGAAAGGTCACTCTGCAAATTTAGCCATTATATGTGGTCAGTACCTGAGTATTTTGAGCCTCCTGTTCTTCGGTTAGTCTCTAGTGAAATCACTAAGGTTAGGAATATCTTTTTGTGTATCCATTGTCACTTTACTTTTGTTGAACTGAAACAGCTAATTTATAATCTGAAAAATAATTGCATATTCTCTGATGTCTCTGCAGGCTAAAGAATGGCTTTGCCTAAACTGCCAGACACAGCGAGCGCTGAAAGGAATGGAGTCACCAGCCCCTCCTGTAATGAAATCACAATCACCGGCTAACAAAGAGTCCACGCCAACTCCAACACAAAAGAAGGATGCTGTGTCAACCCCTGCGCAGCAAAAAGCTGATCCCCCAAGAGCTCAGGCTAAGAATGACCCAGCTAAACCTGCTCCCGATCAAACAGCTGGCCAGAGAATCGATGCTCTAAAACAGCAGGGTCAGACCACTTCAGCAGGGACGAAACAAAGTGAACGTACCCTGGCCACAAAGCAAAAATCCCCTGGGCAAGAGTTACCAAAAGACGGGTCCGCTCCTGCTAAACTAGTTCCCCCATCAAAGGCTGAACGCCCTCAGGAAGAGTCAGGGTTCTTTGGTTTTGGTGGCGCTAGATCTCGATCACCCTCACCACAGCCCCCTGCATCTGTCTCTGCTGTCTCTGGGAAAGTTTTTGGCTTTGGTTCCTCCCTCCTCAGCTCAGCATCCAACCTGATCTCCTCAGCTGTCCAGGAGGAGCCCTCTACAACACCACCGACATCCCGGAAGGGCTCATCGGTATCCCAGTCTTCCCTCAAGACCACCACACCACCAAATTCTAGGAAGGGGTCTTCTGCCTCCCCATCCTTATCGAAAATGTCTCTTTCAGGGGAGACCAAAGCTCCAGCTTCACAAAAAACTGCAGAGAAACAATCAGAGAAAAAGCCAGCTGAGAAAAATCAACAGCAACTGCAGGGTGTCAAAACACCTGCTGTTCCAACAAAGGATCAAACATCCTCACAGACTAATGTGACTGTGTCATCCAATCCTCTTCCCAAAGCCTGTCCACTCTGCAAAGTGGAGATCAAGAAGGATCCTCCTAACTACAACACCTGTACTGAATGCAAGAGCACAGTGTGTAACCTTTGTGGATTTAACCCTATGCCACACCAAACAGAGGTAATGTAATAATTATCATTGTAATAGCTGTTTTGAAGGTTTAGGTAAATACATTTAAAGTAGCTCTTTTGTACAATATTGCTTATCAGTCCGTCAGTGTGTCTGGTATTGGTTTGGTGATTAGAGTACATGCAGACTGCATCACAGAATCCAAATGACACAAATTTGCAGTTCTCACAATTTATATTATAATGGTTGCCTGCAGAATGGTTGGCTTTAATGATGTTGTGCATTTGTTCAATAAGGATGTTAGGCAGATCAGTTCTTGCAGAAGTGTAACCCTGTGAATTATTTTCAGATTAAGGAATGGCTTTGCTTGAACTGCCAGACAAAGCGAGCACTTGGAGGAACGGAGCCACCAGGACCTCCCGCAATGAATAAACCTCAGCCACAGCCCAACAAAGTCTCTTCACAGCAGCAAAAACCTTTAGGTAAAGACAAACAAGCTCCATCCCCAGCCCAAAGGACAGAAACTGCAGCAGTGGACCATAATCAAAAGGAGACAAAACCACAAGCTGGGACTCAGGATGATAAGAAAACCAGTGGAGAAAAGAAACCAAAAGATGAGCACACGGGAGAGACAAGACAGCAAACAAATATACAGAAGCCACAGCAAAAACCCTCTGAACAACAGAAACCTGGAATAACTCAGCAGCAGGTAGCAAAGGATGGCATCCCTGCTTCCAAAACAGAGGCTTCAACAAAGGCTGAACCACCGCCGGAGGAGTCAGGGCTCTTTGGCTTTCGTTTTGGTGGTGCTAGATCTCGATCACCGTCACCTCAGCCTGCTGGATCGGTCTCTGCTGTCTCTGGGAAGGTTTTTGGTTTTGGCTCATCCATCTTAAGCTCAGCATCCAATCTAATCTCCTCCTCTGTTCAAGATGAGTCCTCCACAACACCGCCAACCTCCCGCAAAGGTTCCTCCGTTTCTCAAGCTTTTCTCAAAACTTCAACACCACCTACATCTCGTAAAGGATCTGCTGTTTCTCAGACCTCTCAGAAAATGTCTTCTGTTGAAAAATCAGGAGATACAAAATCAGAGGAGAAAAAACAAGATCAACCACAAACCAAGGCAGCATCTGCTCCAGCAAAGAAAGATCAGCCACCTTCTGGGCCTTCAAAAGTATCAGAACCTTCTCAGCCTCTTCCCAAAGCCTGTCCACTCTGCAAGGTGGAGATCAAGAAAGCTCCACCCAACTACAACACCTGTACTGAATGCAAGAGCGTTGTGTGTAACCTCTGTGGTTTCAATCCTACACCTAATCAAACAGAGGTAAGGTAGATAGCAGCTTCCGTTGGAACTGCTTTGTTACGTTTTGAGTGTTGTATTGGAATGTTCATGCAGTCACAGAGAATGTATTTTGCATTTATAAGCAATGTAAAGATAGATTTTTTCTGATCATGCTGATGTAAAGCAGCAGTGTTTTTCACATAATGCATTGGGAAGACACTACACAGAAGCGTTTACCTGTAACTCATTACTAAAACACCTAATAAACACCAGGCTTATCTAATATTAACATGTCTTTAATAAGTTAAATGCGGTGCGTTAGTGCGGGGCTGCTGAAGATTTGCTCTTCAATGGTTCCCCAGGACTTCAACTGAAAAACTATGATGTACTTTAATGACTAAATCTCTATACCCTTTTCTGTAACTTAATATTATGTAAATATCCAGTAGTAAATAGCAGTAAATATTTAATAAACCATTAGTAAATATTAAACTGTAATGTTACATAATATATACTTCTTTGATTCATAACAGATGAAGGAGTGGCTGTGTCTGAACTGTCAGATGAAAAGAGCACCAGGACCTCCTCCTGTGCAGCCACAACCTCAGGCTAAAAATGTTCCATCTCCAGCCTCACCACAAAAGAAGGGAGCTCCCATGCCAGGCACTCAACAGAACAAACAGGGTGCTCCACAGTCTACTGCTCAGAAGGACCAGAAATCTTCTATTGATGGAAAACCAAAAGATCTTAAAACTCCTGCAGAACCTAAGCTGCCCAGTGTTTCCCCATCCACCCAACAAAACTCACAAGAAAAACTCGCTCAACAGACAGGGCCCGGTAAAATCCAGAGGGAGGAACCCAAATCTGGCCCTACTCCTCCTGCCAAATCTGAGCCTCCACCAAAGAGTGAACCTCCTCAGGAGGAGTCAGGGCTCTTTGGCTTTGGTTTTGGTGGTGCTAGATCTCGATCACCGTCACCGCAGCCTGCTGGGTCAGTCTCTGCTGTCTCTGGGAAGGTTTTAGGATTTGGTTCTTCAATCTTCAGCTCAGCATCCAACCTGATCTCCTCAGCTGTTCAAGATGAAGCCTCCTCAACACCTGCAACTTCCCGTAAGGGATCCACAATTTCCCAGTCCTCCCTGAAGACCGGTACACCACCAGCTTCTCGCAAAGGTTCTGCATCTTCCCAAACCTCTCAGAATATACCTGTGGTTGGAAAACCTGGAGAAACTAAACTAGAGGAGAGGAAGCCTGATCAACCACAAGCAAAGGCAGTGTCTGTTCCAGCAAAGAAAGATCAGCCACATCCTGGGCCTTCAAAAGTATCAGAATCCTCTCTACGTCTTCCCAAAGCCTGTCCACTCTGTAAAGTGGAGATCAAGAAGGATCCTCCTAACTACAACACCTGTACTGAATGCAAGAGCATTGTGTGTAATCTCTGTGGATTTAATCCAATGCCTCATCAAACAGAGGTAAGATATAAAGATCAGACAGTATTATTGTGGCAGTATTATTTTGTAGGCGATATACATATGACTGAGTTCATATATTACAGTAACAATTTGATGAATTTATATAGATTCCTAGAAATGTGCTTTGAAGTAGTGATAAGAATCACTTCAGTGGTAACATTACAGCCAGAAAACATTTTAGCTATATTAGTAAATGAGTAAATGCTTTTTTGGGATGCCCTTTCCACTTCAATCCGGTAAAATGTTTTGGTTCAGTCACTGCGACAAGACATTTTTAAATGTTGCGTTTTCTAACAACAGCTGTAACATGCAGACTCCATTGTCCATTGTCATCAGAGTGCAAATTTCATTGGTGTCCAAGGTGTTGGTGTTTTCCATGTCATTACAGGTCAAAGAGTGGCTCTGTCTAAACTGCCAAATGCAGAGAGCATCAGGGCCTCCGCCTGTGCAGCCACAACCACAGGCTAAAAAAGTTCCTATCCCAGCCTCACCCCAGAAGGAAGGAGCATCCACTTCAGAACCTCCACAGGCGAAGTCAAGCGTACCATCAGACCAGAAAGCAACAGACGGGACCAAACAGCCTAATGCTACTCCACAGACTCAACAAATGTCACAGCAAAAGCCTCCCCAAGCTCAGATGCCAAAGAGTGGCACGTCCCAACCGAAATCTGAACCTGCCTCAAAAACTGAACCTCCTCAGGAAGAGTCAGGGTTCTTTGGCTTTGGTTTTGGCGGTGCTAGATCTCGATCACCGTCACCGCAGCCTGCTGGTTCTGTCTCTGCTGTCTCTGGGAAAGTTTTAGGTTTTGGTTCCTCCCTCTTCAGCTCAGCATCCAACCTGATCTCCTCAGCCGTTCAAGATGAATCCTCCACAACACCACCAACTTCCCGCAAGGGTTCTGCCATTTCTCAGTCTTCTCTCAAGACCACCACACCACCTACATCCCGCAAAGGATCTGCAGCTTCTGAGACTTCTCAGAAAAAGCCCTCTATTGCAGAAAAAGCAGAGGACACGAATCCAGGGGGGCTTAAACCACACCAACCAGATCAGGCAAAGGTTGCATCTGCCTCAGCAAAGAAAGATGAACTACAAACTGGGCATCCAAAAACTTTAGAAAGTGCAAAATCTCCACCTAAAGCCTGTCCACTGTGCAAAGTGGAGCTTAAGAAAGACCCTCCCAACTACAGTGCTTGCACCAAGTGCAAGAGCATTGTGTGCAACCTCTGTGGTTTTAACCCCATGCCTGACCAAACAGAGGTAAGACAGTGAAGTAAATTGTGTTGCTCTGTTGTAATTCCTTTTTTATAAAGCAGAGCAGAGCACTGTCTTTAGATTGGGTTTCAGTGGTGTTTCAGTGTCTCTAACCACAATTTTGTATTGTCATTATAGGTGAAGGAATGGCTGTGTCTACATTGCCAAATGCAGAGAGCACCAGAACCTCCCTCCA
Source organism: Chanos chanos (assembly GCF_902362185.1). Classification (NCBI taxonomy): domain Eukaryota; kingdom Metazoa; phylum Chordata; class Actinopteri; order Gonorynchiformes; family Chanidae; genus Chanos; species Chanos chanos. The sequence goes on from NC_044507.1 coordinate 2,874,758, forward strand.
TGCAGCCACAAGCAGAATCTAACAAAGTCCCCCTTTCAGCCTCACCCCAAAAGAAGGTGGCGCCCACCCCAGAGTCTACACAGATCAATCCGAAGCTCCCAACAGTCTCCACACAGAAGGAAAAAGAGCCAACTGTTGCTGGGAAACCAGAAGATCACAAAACCCCTGCAGAGAGCAAGCGGCCTAATGGTGCCCCACCTACCCAAACCATCTTGCAGCAACCACCAGACACTGATAAAAATAAGCAGCAGGTGCCCAAAACTGGCACAGGCACTGGCAAATCTGAACCTCCTTCAAAGACTGAGCCACCACAGGAGGACTCTGGCTTTTTTGGGTTCAGTTTTGGTGGTGCGAGGTCACGGTCCCCATCACCTCAGCCTGGTGGATCTGTTTCTGCTGTTTCTGGAAAGGTCTTAGGTTTTGGATCTTCCATACTCAGCTCAGCATCTAATCTGATCTCAGCTGTTCAGGATGAGCCCTCCACAACACCACCTACTTCTCGTAAAGGATCAGCAGTTTCCCAATCTTCTCTCAAGACCTCCACACCTCCAACTTCCCGCAAGGGTTCTTCAGTATCCCAAGCTTCTCTCAAAACTACGACACCACCGACTTCCCGCAAAGGGTCTGCTGCTTCACAGACCTCTCAAAAAATATCACCTGTTATGGGAAAATTGGTAGAAGAGAAACAAATGGAGCAGAAACCAGTTGTCCAGGAAGCTGAAAAAGCATCAACAGCAGCGAAGAAAAATGAATCCACACCAGAAGCAGCAAAAATAACACAGCTTTCTCCTTCACTGCCTAAATCCTGCCCTCTCTGCAAAGTGGAGCTGATGAAGGATCCTCCCAATTACAATACCTGCACTGATTGCAAGAATATTGTGTGCAACCGTTGTGGCTTTAACCCTATGCCTCAGCAAGTGGAGGTAAAGCAATTGTATACATTTCTGTTGGTTTATTCTTGTTTTTCTTCTTGCTTTTATTCTGTACTTTTTCCTTCTAGTTTTTCCTTCTCCTTCTACTACTGCTGCTTACTTAAATGTGAGTAATTTGATTGTTCTATAAGCAATATCCCTTTAATGTCATTATAGGTGAAGGAGTGGCTGTGTCTTAACTGCCAGATTCACAGAGCACCTGGACCTCGCCCTGTTCAGTCACAAATGGATAAAAAAGTTCCAACTCCAGCACCTTTACCTAAAGAAGAGGCTTCTGTCACAGGTCCTCAACAGAAGAAGCCAAGTGTTCCTGAAGTCACACAAAAGGAGCAAACACCTCCAACAGGGAAAGCATCTGATTTACCAACACTAAAAGGAGACAGTTCAACTGCCAAATCTGATGTTCCACAAAAGACTGAATCCCTCTCAGAAGAGTCAGGGTTTTTTGGCTCTGTTTTTGGTGGTCCTAGATCTCGTTCACCATCACCTCAGCCTCCCGGATCTGTCTCTGCAGTTTCTGGGAAGGTTTTAGGCTTTGGTTCCTCTATCCTTAGCTCAGCATCCAACCTGATCTCATCAGCTGTCCAGGATGAGCCCTCTACCACTCCGCCAACTTCCCGTAAAGGGTCTTCAGTGTCCCAGTCCTCTTTAAAAACAACAACACCACCTGCTTCACGCAAGGGGTCTGCTACCTCCCAGACCTCTCAAAAAACTTCTCCTCTTACAGAGAACACTAAGGATACTAAAGCAGAACAAAAGAAAACAGATCAATCTCAGGAGGCTAATGTACAGAAAGATGAGCCCAAACTGGAGCTGTCCACCACTGAAAAGTCAATAGTGTCTGTTCCCAAAGTCTGTCCACTCTGCAGTACAGAGCTCCTGAAGGACCCTCCAAATTACAACACATGTACAGATTGCAAAAATACTGTGTGTAATTTATGTGGATTCAGTCCCATGTCTCAGGAAACAAAGGTAAGACAAGCAGCCAAAGTCTTTTCCTCCTCTTCTCTTTCTTCTTCTTCTTCCTCTTCTTCTTCTTCTTTTACTCTCAATATTCCATTTTCATTTATTACAGGCAAAGGAGTGGCTGTGCCTGACCTGTCAGATAAAGAGAGCACCAGGACCTCCTCCTGTGCAACCACAAGCACAGGCTTCCAAAGTTCCTCCTCCTGCCTCACCCCAAAAGAAGGAGGCTCTGACTCCAGGCTCTCCACAGAAGAAATCAAGTCAACTGCCTGACACCATGCAGAAAGATCAGAAACCTGATGATGTCGTTAAAAAAGACAGCCAGGTTCCTGCAAACGGTGTTACTACTTCTATTAAACCTGCAACGACACCAAAAACTGAACCTCCTCAGGAGGAGTCAGGGTTCTTTGGCTTTGGTTTTGGCGGTGCTAGATCTCGATCACCATCACCGCAGCCTGCTGGTTCTGTCTCTGCTGTCTCTGGGAAAGTTTTAGGTTTTGGTTCCTCCCTCTTCAGCTCAGCATCCAACCTGATCTCCTCAGCTGTTCAAGATGAATCCTCCACAACACCGTCAACTTCCCGCAAGGGTTCTGCAGTTTCTCAGTCCTCCCTGAAGACCACCACTCCACCTGCATCCCGCAAAGGGTCTGCTGCATCTCAAACATCTCAGAAAGTTTCTCCCATTGCAGAAAAAGCGGAGGAGAAGAAACCAGAGAAGAAGAAAACAGATGAACCTCAGGAGGGACAGCCACTGGCAGTGAAGAAACATGAGCCCATATCAGAACCACCAAAAGAGTCCCTAGTCCCTCTGCCAAAAACATGTCCTCTTTGCAAAACTGAGGTCAACAAAGAACCTCCTAACTACAACACCTGCACTGAATGCAAGAGCACAGTGTGTAACCTCTGTGGATTCAACCCTATGCCACACCAAACAGAGGTGAGTGAAGTTTAAGTTGTCTTGTTCTTCACATGCTAAGTTTTCGGTGATATGTAAACAGATATTTTCCTCAAATGTCATTACAGGTGAAGGAGTGGTTGTGTCTCAACTGTCAGATGAAGAGAGCATCAGAACCTCCCCCTGTGCAGCCACAACCTCAGGCTTCCAAAATCACTCCTCCTCCCTCACCCCAAAAGAAGGAGGTTCCCACAACAGACTCCCTACAGAAGAAGCCAAGTCAGCCACCTGCCACTCCTCAGGGAGACCAGAAATCTGCTGCCACGAATAATCAAGATGAGAAACCCAAGGCGAAACCTGAAACCACTCCTGCAAAGTCTGAACCCCAACCGAAGGCTGAACCCTCACAGGAGGAGTCACGGTTCTTTGGCTTTGGCTTTGGTGGTGCTAAGTCTCAGTCCCCGTCACCTCAGCCTGCTGGTTCTGTGTCTGGGAAGGTTTTAGGATTTGGCTCTTCCCTCTTCAGCTCAGCATCCAGCCTGATCTCTTCGGCTGACCAGGATGAGCCCTCGAAGACACCACTAACGTCCCGTAAAGGATCAGCCGTTTCCCAATCCTCTCTTAAGACCATGACACCAGTTAGTTCACGCAAAGGGTCTGAGGCCTCTGTGGTGTCCACCAAAAGTCCTCCTGCAGAGACAAAACCAGCTGCTCTTAAACCAGAAGAAAAAAAAATGGACAAGAAAGAGCCAGAACAAGTTGCAGAGGCTAAGGCATTATCAGAGGCAGCAAAGAAAACCAAATCCACATCAGAACCTCCAAAACCAGCTGAAACTTCACCAGATCTTCAAAAAACGTGTCCTTTATGCAAAGTGGAACTTAAGAAGGACCCTCCCAACTACAGTACCTGCACTGAATGCAAGAGCATTGTGTGCAACCTCTGTGGATTCAATCCAATGCCCCACCAAACAGAGGCAGAGGTTAGAGAGTCAGATTGATTTTAAAGTTCTGTTGATTTCACATGAATTTTATTGAAATTAATCGCAAGAGTTTTTCCTATATTTTTATAATGATCACTCTTTATGTTCTTCTTCTTCTTCCTCTTCATTGCTAGTCTTTTACAGGATTTGTATCAAATAAAGCTGTTTTGCTTTTCCAGGTAAAGGAGTGGTTGTGTCTTAACTGTCAGGTGAAGAGAGCATCTGGACCTGCCCCTGTACAGCCACAACCGCAGGCTGCAAAAGCTCCTCCAGCTTCACCACAAAAGAAGGAGGCCCCCAAAACAGACTCTGACCAGAAGAAACCAAGTCAACCTCCCGTTACTGTGCAGAAAGAACAGAAACCTGCTGCTGCTCCTGCCGCTAAACCGGACAGTCAGACCGCCAAAAAGGCTGTCAGTTCCGCTGTTAAACCTGATGCGACCCAAAAGGCTGAACCTCCTCAGGAGGAGTCAGGATTCTTTGGCTTTGGTTTTGGCGGTGCTAGATCTCGATCACCCTCACCACAGCCTGCTGGGTCAGTCTCAGCTGTTTCTGGGAAAGTTTTAGGTTTTGGTTCCTCCCTCTTCAGTTCAGCATCCAACCTGATCTCTTCAGCAGTTCAGGATGAACCCTCTACAACACCCCCAACATCCCGCAAGGGCTCCACAGTCTCTCAAACTTCCCTCAAGAGTGCAGCAACACCTACTCCTCAAAAGGGGCTTGCGGCTTCTCAGGTTTCCCCAAAAATGCCTCCTGCAGGAGAGATCAAACGAGTTGAACAGAAACTTGAAAGCAAGCAGCCTGAGGAAAATAAAAAAGAGGAGAAAACAAAAGAGCAACCACGAGAAGTCTTACCACCTGCTGACCATGTTGCTAGTGTTGCTGCTCCTCCAATGGCCCGATCCAATTGTCCACTCTGCAAGACAGAGCTTAATGTCGGCTCTAAAGATCCTCCCAACTACAACACGTGCACTGAATGCAAAAACTCTGTGTGTAATCTTTGTGGTTTTAACCCTATGCCTAATCAAACTGAGGTAAGAGCTCTGACCTTTCTCTGCCCACCTTTTGCTATATTAAGAAAAAAATCATGTTATTGCATTTTAATCTTCTTTTGTCTGTTTGCTTAATGATAATTCCAGTTGACAAAATTTGAATTATTTTCTCCTCTGCTTGCAACTTACTGGCAAGATCATGCTGCTTATCAATATTTGCATTGATGTAAGTTCATCCCTTAAAATTGCAGATTAAAGAGTGGCTGTGCTTGAACTGCCAGACACAACGAGCACTTAGAGCGATGGAGTCACCAGAACCTGCCACAAAGAAGTCTCACCCTCAACCCAGTGAAATCACTCCAGTACAGCCTGAGAGAACGAAGAGTCTGACACCATCCTCACCTCTAATTAAAGAAGCATCCGCTGTGACTGAAAAGAGTGATGTCTCAATACCAACTTCAACTACAAGTAAAGAAATTACAAGCAAGGTGCCACCAGGTGTAGACAAGGATCAGAGTAAGGAGGTTCCAACCAAATCTGAAGTTAAGGGCATAGAGCCCCAACCCACTTCACTGCAGAAGACAGATGCTCCAGGTTCAGCTTCACCTAATGTAAAAGACACAGTGCCAGCTTCAACTGTAGACACGGAGGGACCACCGAGGCCATCTCCCACCCTGGCTCCTGTAGAGAATCAAAAAAGCACAGTTCAGAAGCCTTCAGGGAATCCACAGACACTTGAAACCAAGCAGCCAAATGGTACACAGCCCGTACAGCAGCCAATTGGACGAGAAACGCCACAAACAAAGACCACGCAGCCACCGCAGCAGCAGAAACAACCAGAGTCACCAAAAGCCCCTGAGGGAACCTCAAAAACAGACCCCAAAACCGGCCAACCGGAGAGACAACCTGAAAAACCTCAACAGCAGATACTGAAAAGTGCCGCCTTACCCGCCAAATCAGCACCTTCACCCCCACAGGCAGAAGCCCCCAAGCAGGAGTCAGGCTTCTTCGGCTTTGGTTTTGGTGGGGCTAAGTCTCAACCTACTCCATCTAAGCCGGCAGAGACAGCAGCGGGGAAGCTGTTTGGCTTTGGTGGTTTAGCAGATACTGCAAGATCTCGGTCTCCTTCCCCTCAGTCTGTCTCTGCTGTTTCTGGGAAGGTTTTAGGCTTTGGCTCCTCCATCTTTAGTTCAGCATCCAACCTGATTTCTTCAGCTGTCCAAGACGAGTCTTCCACAACGCCACCGGCTTCACGTAAGGGTTCTACAGTCTCCCAAGCTTCTGTCAAAACAGCCACGCCACCTACATCTCGAAAGGCCTCTGCAGCTTCTCAAAGCTCACTAAAAATGCCTACTGCGGGGGAGACCAAACCAACCCCACAAAAGGAACCGGATAAGAAGAAAGATGAGAAGAAAACAGGGGAGGGGAAGGCAGAGGAACAGAAAACAGATCAACCACAGCAAGCTAAAGTACCATCAGAGTCTCAAAAATTGGCAGAACCCTCCCAGCCACCAGCCATCATAACCCAACCCAACTGTCCGCTGTGCAAGGTGCAGCTCAATATGGGTTCCAAGGATCCTCCAAACTACAACACCTGTACCCAATGCAAGAACACAGTGTGTAACCTGTGTGGTTTTGACCCCATGCCTCATCAAACAGAGGTAATTGAACCAGTCCGAATTCCTATCATGAAAATGATTTATTAAAGTGATTTCTTATTGGAGAAAATAAGGCCCTGTTTATAGCTAGGCATCATCTTTCAATTATTTGAAAAGGGGTTTGAGTGTAATATGTACCAGAGACTGTCAATTCAATTTTGAGGCAGAACAGTTAAATATCAAGTTCTCTTCACAGAAAGCATGGTGCGTTTGACATTAAATGTCCAAGTAAATTAATGCTAAATTAAATCAATGTGTTTTTATTTTACATTCAATCTCACCAAGGTTTGTCAAAAAATAAACAAGTGTGATTTTTCCATCTCAGTTCACTGTATGTTTGTCATGATGGATCATTTCTAAACAAGACCTCTCATGAAAGTTAGAGAAACTGACCAGTCAAAATTGAAAATAAATATAGATTACCTTTCCTGGAGAGTTCTACCAACAAGGGCTTCAGGAAAAGCGCCTTATCATTATCTCTGATTTATTATTGACTTCTGTGAATTGTAGAACTGTACCATCAGTACCTGTATGCAATTACTCATCACTGACCTTAAATTGTTGCAGGTGAAGGAATGGCTTTGCCTGAACTGCCAGACACAAAGAGCACTTGGAGGACTGGAGTCAACTGAGCCATCCATGCTAAAACCCAAAGAACCTCCAAGAAAAGATAGTGTAACTCAACCATCTATTCAAAAAGAGGCAAAACCTCCAGTTAAACCCAAAGATGCCCCAGTTCCCTCATCAACACAAAAGCAAGACCCTTTGGAAACAGTTCCTCCAGAGGCAAAGTTAGCATCCACTGTGGTACCTCAACCAAAGGACCAGAAACCTGCTATTGCTCAGATACCATCAGGCCAACCAAGCGTAAGTGTAAAGCAGGTTGATATAAAACCACCTGCTGAACAGGACCTGAAGACAACAACCCAGCAACAGGAGGCTGTTAAACAGCCAGTACCGCAAAGTGGTGACGTTCCCACCAAACCTGCTGAACCATCACCAGCAGAAGCCCCCAAACAGGAGTCAGGCTTCTTCGGCTTTGGTTTTGGTGGGGCTAAGTCTCAGCCAACACCCTCTAAGCCGGCAGAGACCACAACAGGGAAGCTGTTTGGCTTTGGTGGTTTAGCAGATACTGCAAGATCTCGGTCTCCTTCCCCTCAGTCTGTCTCTGCTGTTTCTGGGAAGGTTTTAGGCTTTGGCTCTTCCATTTTCAGCTCAGCATCCAACCTGATTTCATCAGCTGTCCAAGACGAGTCCTCCACAAGACCACCAACTTCACGTAAGGGTTCAACAGTTTCCCAAACATCTGCCAAGTCCACCACTCCACCTGCTTCTCGCAAGGCATCTTCTGCCTCTCAAGATTCTGTAAAAATGCCTGTGGCAGTGGAGCGCGCACCAGCACCAGTGCAAAAGCCAGCAGAAAAGAAACAAGAGGAAAAGGAAAAGGCAGCAGAGCCAAAGAAGCAAGAGGAAAAGAAGCCCGTGGAAAAGAAAGCAGAACCCGTCCAAGAAGCTAAAGTGCGAGCAGTTCCAGTGAAGGATGAGCCTCTTTCAGAGCCTTCAAAAACAGCGGTGCCCTCCAAGTCTCTTCCCGGAGGAACGCCATCCAGCTGCCCACTCTGCAAGGTGGAACTCAATGTGGGCTCCAAGGATCCTCCCAACTACAACATATGCACTGAATGCAAGAACACTGTGTGTAGCCTGTGTGGTTTCAACCCCTCGCCACATCTCGCAGAGGTAAGTTAATCCATTTTTATCTGATGTGTGTACCTGAGTTTGGGTTTATGTAACTATTTATGAGGTATTAGGAATCCGACTGATGCACTGATTGTAAGTCGCTTTGGCTAAAAGCGTCTGCTAAATGCTAAATAGACTGTTTGCCTAATGTCCACTGTTATCACTGTTGTCCACTGATGTGTCTTGTCTAGTTATTGTGTAGATGGACTTACAGTGTTTTGAGCTTTTAGGCTTCTGTTTGTCATGACTAATACCTACATGCAGTGGAACTGACGATACCTGAGCAGAGAGAATTTATGTGTAGATATATGTTCATATATGTACTTTCACAAAATGCTCTGCATTTATGTAATTTTTTATAGCTTCTAGGCTTTAATCAGATTGAACATATTATGCTCCTGCTACAGACTGTGTGCATGATGTATGCAAATCGAAAAATGCAGTGATGTGTTACTTATTCGTGTATTAATTCCTGTTCTGTTGAATTGTACTCACCAAAACCAAGCCTAAGCATTCATAATACCATAACATTCTCAGTTAAAATTTTGGTTGGTTTTAGAGATAAGTAATAATAATAATAATAATAATAATAATGATAATAACAGACAAATTAAATGATATGAGAACAAATAGAAAACAAATATAAAGCCAGGACCAATGTTTTAAAATTTCAAAAAAGAGAACATGAAATACCATATCTCAAGACACTTACAGGATGGGGCTTCAGTGTCAGAACTGTCTGATTCATTGGGAAGCCTTACATTGAAACACAGAGACACTAATATGCATTTTAGACATCAGAATATAGGATCTGTATGACCTGAGCATGTAGGACTTGTGTTTTGGTCAGGGGTTAACCTGTGGAGACGTGGCAGATGGCTCCACGGGCAGAGGCTAACCTGTAGTGACATATATGTAGTCTCTCAGTCCATTACCGAGCACTCTAACAAGGTTTTGATGGGTCAGTGCCTGTAGTCTGGGCACCGCAGGTGACAGTGTGCTGTATAGAATGGAGAAACAGAACAAAATAATACTGGCCTGTTTTATACTGTACAATAGGGGGGTTCAGTGCATTCCAAGCAAGGCGTACTGCCTGTAGGGGACCCCCCACCCTACCCCCAAAACAAATTCACCTAACAATGTGGCTAGAAATCTAAAAATCAGGCCGTGGCAGCGATTGGTTTCTTTGTTTGTTACAAAGGTTATTCTATCACTGCATTTCAATAAACCACCCCACATAGACAGGGAACAAGCCAAACACACAGCCTGATAAACTGTCCCAGTTTGTTTATTTCAGTGTAGCACAAAAGAGTCGCTGAGAGCTTGGAACTCTTTACAGGCTCTCCCTGTGGCAGATGTTGACACACCCACTACTTATGCTGCAGAATGGTTTTCTTTTCTCTCTTTTTTTTTTCTTTCTTTCTTTACTTGAGGCTGAGGCTCCATAAATTAGAAGTCAATTTCTGCATTTGAGGAAACTCTTTCCTTTGCCCTCTGTTTTAGACTGGTGTTGTAATTGGCGTGTTTTTATGAACATGAGTTACAGTCCTCTTCTGAATCATCACAGTGCATGGGCTATGCTAATTTCAAACTGAAGTGCATGCATGGGTCCTTTAGGACAGACTGCGATTTATCTGTGTGCGGATGTGAATACAAATCAGTACGGTGCATAGACCATGTTTGTGAATCCATCCATTTGTGATTCTTGTGAGCGTCAGTTTAAAGTGAACACGTACCAACACATTTAGGAAGAGTTTGTGAACAAGACCCACTGATGTCCTTTAGCTCCTGGGGTGCACAGTGAAGCCCGGCCCCTAGTAGAGTGCATATCTCATATTGTGGCCTCTCGTGATCCAGATGGCCCGACCCATATCATTGTGTTTTTACTTAGCACTCCGCACGGCCTCATAATGAGGGAAGTCAGCCAATAAAAGCATTAGCAGCAACCGAGAGACCAGTGAGTGATTGGCACTCTCTCCATCAACCGATCGCAGCCAGTGTCAAGAGTGTCAACAGGGTACTGCAAAGCAATGAAGTGATTGGCTGCCTCAAAGCCCGACCAAAAACACTTTTTGTACAGCACGGATTCAATCAGGTCTTTTTTTTTTTTTTTTTTTTTGGTGCGTCGAGGAGGGGAAAAAAAGCAATCTCAGTAAAGTATTATAAATTAGTGACATAGTCTTAATTGACAATGTGGACAGAGTGTCAGTTGGTAAGCAGCCCAGACCTTGAGTGAGCACAGTGTTCTAAGAGGGAAAGTTTGGATTCAGTGTACCTGAATGGCGTGTATGGGAGTGGCACAAAACCTAATCAGGCCTCTGTCAAGCGGAACATGTTTGCTGAGTGTGTTTTAGATATGTCCATCTGTTTTTTGCTGTGAATGTGACGTTACGTAAAAGGGCGGGTGGGGGGGGGGGGCGGTTTGAAGAAAGCCACAGCTGCCGAGTGAGTTAGAGCACAGATTCTATTAAAATGATAGAGGATTGTGCAACAGCGTTAATGCGCCGGGATCAGCGCTGGCTCGGTTAGAGAGCGGGAGGCCTGGCCGGGTGATGCACCAAATACATGGACGTCAGAGAGGGGATCACGGGACAAGGTGGTTTGGCTGCCCGTGTAGAACTGACGAGACCCAAGTTCTCTCACCATCTGCCCCTCAGGTCTGCCACATGAACATGAGAGAGAGAGAGATTTCAAATAACCACAAATGTGTTTTGGGTAGGTGTAATAAGTCAGAAAAGTGAAATGAATATAGGTTTTCTCAACCTGGGACATTAAGTTGGGGTTTTTTGTTGTTGTTGTTGGGTTTTTTTTGGCAAATTTTTTAGCCATCGCTGATGATGAAGTATAATGAAAAACTGTAGTACAGCATTTTAATATCTTAACAGAGGTTTGAGGCAGATCCCAGAGAAATAACCATCCACCTTACTCGAATAGTAAATGCAATTTGTGTACAGCATATGCAGTGTAATTATATTCTGATTACAGTCTATTCCTGGAGGCCCGTGGTTACATTTTGTAATGCTACGTTTGAAATGTATGCTTTTTAATGGAGGATAGAGCAGTGATGTCTCATTAAGGCGGTAATGTCTTTTAAAATTATTGTTGGAAAAGGTAAGAATGTGTTTATAAAACAGTTTGCCATCTCTTAAAACATGGAAATACTCGTCGGTCTTATAAATGATTCATTTACTGTTCTCTTTTTCTCAGTTCCAAGGAAACACCCTGCTGGACATAATCAATATCGAAAACAGTACAGAATTCACCGCTCTTTTGTCTCCTGGAACAAAAGAAACAAAACGGTTTAGTCTGTGAAAGAGTGCAGCATAAGTTCCTTAAAACGTTTTAGAACGAGATTTGTTTTGAATGCAGTGCCTGTTTTTCCAGCAGGCTTAATTAATGCAGTGTAAAACTAAAAGAGGGAAAAACAGTAGGGTGCGTTGCCAGGAGCCTCCCCTGAGACATTAGCAACTCTTCATTCCATTGTTAACAAACTTGACTGTAGACTATTAGCAGGTCACTTAGGTACTGAGGGGCAAGACCGTTTAGGGCTTTGTATGTCAAGAGAAGAATTTTGTTGTCAATATGATATCTAATAGGTAACCAGTGTAGATTAGGTAGTGTCCGACTAATATGCCTGAATCGAAGGCGGTCCCCTGAGTTCATGCGTGAGGATAATTTAGTCTTGCTCAAACGCAGTTTATTCTAATCAGAAATACATTTTAAAGGCTACCGTGGCCGTGCATGTCTGTAGCATCCTGCTGTCTGTGCGCTGCAGTCATCTTTCGTTGTCCCCTGGTGAAAAAAGGATAGTGTGTTTGATGTTAATGGTTGGATACAGTGAAGGAGCAAATAACCTTTAAACGAGAGCGTGCAGGCGAACATCTCAGTCACATGCATAGCTCCAGGCGCTTGTCTTTTTCCCTTTTTCCATTTTTTTTTTTTCCTTTTTTTTTTCCTTTTCTGGGAAGGATGTTTGATGTTTGAGACACAAATGTGATGCGTTGTGTTCATGCGTTGTATCTGGCGCAGCCATCTCCAGAAATAACATCTAAACGTGGAGGGCCTTTCCCCAGTGAATCAGAGAGTCCTCACAGCCCTGTCTGGAAGACTCCGCTGCATTTCTACGTTTATTTTTAACTCAAACCGTTTTAGTGAGCGACTGCTTGCTCCGCGGTGTGTTGTATCATTATTTATGATATGGGATGAGCAGGTTTTTCAGAGTTAGTGCTGTGTAGATATAAAGAAAGTTGTTTTTTTTTTTTGTTTTTTTTTAACCCTGCTATTATTGTGTACTTGGTTTCTCTCACTTCCCAAGATGCACTTGTACCCAGCTGTGCTACTGAGTGCCAGTGAGGCTAGACTCTATTCTGCATGTCATAGCCCAGAAACAGACCAACAGAGAGAAAAAGAGAGATAGGGAGAGAGAGGGAGAGAGGTAGAGAGAGAGAGAGAGAAGGGAATTGGATAGACCCCTGAGGTCTCTCACTTCCATCATATGAGTGAGGCAGGAGGGCTTGTCAGTCTAAACAGGAACCACAGTGCTTCAGTCATCATCTGTAAGAGCAGAACCCTGGACCTTAGGCTGGAGTGAACTGGCTGTGTGGACAGAATACGATGAACTGTACAGTGATAAATACACAAAGAGCAGTTTAAACAGATCAGCATTATCATTACTGTTTTCATTATCATTATCATTTTCACTATGATTTTCATTATCATTTTCATGCTGTTTGTTATGAAAAAGAACAGGTTCTGCGTGTGGTCAGTTATCCAGTTCTTCAGTATGATGTGTTTTTGATCTGTAAATATGAAATAACACAGCAGACGCATAAGCATCTCTGTATCAGGGACAGAAAAAGGTGTGTTTGCAGAAACAGCTGAAGAGTGAGACAGAGAGAGGGAGAGAGGGAGGGAGAGAGAAACTACCTCCTGCAGGGGAAACTGAATATCACAAACAAAAAGCACCTTGGCACACAGGCAGTCATCTTCCTCATGTAGCTCACATGTGTGTATACATGTGTGTGGCCAGACCTGTCTGCGTGTGTCTGCGTGGATAATTGTGTGTGTGTGTTTGTGTGTGTGTGTATGTGTGCGCCTCCATAGATAAATGTGTGAGTGTGTGTGTGGTGTGAGTGTATGTGTGTGTGTGTGTGTGTGTGTGTGGCTACATAGAGAAATGTGTGAGAGTGTGTGTGTGTGTGTATGAGTGTGTGGTGTGTGTGTGTACGTGTGTGTGTGTGTGTGTGTGCGTGTGTGTGTTGTGTGTGTGTGTGTGTGTGTGTGTGTGTAGTGAGTGCTGACAGGTCAGGGCCTTCTATCAGGAGGCACTGATGCGAGAGCCGCTGCTGTTTTAGTGGAGAATGGAGAATTGAATGGAGCTCTGTATGAGGCTGTGGCCAGCAGTCTGTCAGTCCATTTAACCCATTCTACTTTCTGCTGGAGCTGCACCTGACCGCCAGCCTGTGGACAGTGCTCCAGTGTGTGTCTGTGTGTGTGTACGTGTGTGTGTGTGTGTGTGTGTGTGTACATGTGTTTTTTTGTGTGTGTGTGTGTGTGTGTACGTGTGTGTGTGTACATGTGTTTTGTTTTTTTTGTGTGTGTGTGTGTGTCCCCTGAACATTTAGTTCTGTAATGTGACCACCTGTAACTGCAGAGTGACCATTTGCTTGTAATGAGATGGGTTTGTGTTTGTGTGGAAAGACTTTGAGGCGTATTCTGGTAACTCATGAATAATTCAGATATCTCATTAAGAGGTAACCAATATTTCACACTAATGTCTTGTCATTTACTCAAACTTTATATATTTCTTCGTTTACACGCCGAAGTTAGAGCACCTATCTTCAGCAACACTCATTATGTCAAATGTTTAAAAAGGGGTTGCAGAAATCCAGGTTTGGAGGGCCGGTGTTGTGGTGGTTTTCATCTCAGGCCAAAACTATGATATCAGTGGACACGCTTGATTTGCAGGCACAGGTCAGACTGGAATTAGGAGGAAACTGCAAAAAGCAATAGGACTTTGGGTCTGAGAGCACCCAGTCTGGAGGATCCCAGTTCTGGAGACTTTAAACAGTGTTTAGAAAACATACACAGCTGTCAAATATCATGAGATGGTGTGAAAATGTGCTGCAAATGTTTCCATAAATGTGTGAGAAAAACAGGCAGTTTGTCACGTGATGCTCGCTGATGGCAACCAGTGTTTAATCTTTGGTCTGCAGCTGCTGGAAGACTTCATGCTCAGCTTCTAATGGCATTTGTAGCTTAGTCCTCAGACATAAGAAGCATGTCAAAACACTAGATCATTTATGCAAGTCTTAGTGAAATGGAAGATATTTTATTGTTTTATTCCACACTGTCAGAGAGAGAGAGAAGGAGAAAGAACAAGAGAGACAGAGATGGAAAGACAGAGAGAGAGAGAGAAAGAGAGAGCGAGAGAGAGAGAGAAAGAGAGAAGGAGATAACGAGAGAGAAAGAGAGAGCAAGAGAGAGAGAGAGAGGGAGGGAGAGAGAAAGGGAGGGAGAGAGAGAGGGAGAGAAAGAGAGGACAACTGTTGCAGCATTGATAAGACGAGCTTCCCTGGAGTTGGGAGTGGGTGTATAAATAGACTGAGGCTAGACAAGAAAGAGAGAGAGATAGAGAGAGAGAGAGAGATAGAGAGAGGAAAAGGAGAGAGATAGAGAGAGGAAAAGGAGAGAGAGAGGAAAAGGAGAGAGAGAGAGAGGAAAAGGAGAGAGAGAGAGAGAGGCTTGCACCTGTTTTTCTTTCTTTTTTTACCTCTCTTACGTGGTGGCTTTGAGGCAATGAGGTCTCCTGGTGCCTTTAGCGTTGCCTGCCTGCGTGTGTTAGGAATTTTAAATGGGACAGCAGCCAAATAGCTGACGTTCGGCCCAGGAAAAGATGCTCACCTCTGCAGAGCTGCCCAGCAGCCTCTGGTCACTGAGGGAGACAAGTGTTCTCAGTTGTGGCTTCTATCTTTTCTATTTCTATTTTTTTGTTGTTGTTGCCCTCAGTGCAATGGAATGAAGGATGCGGTTTTGTTAAGCAGAGATATAAATTGGATATGGTTCTGTACATCTGTAAAAACC
>NC_044507.1:2895000-2917500 GCF_902362185.1 Chanos chanos
GATTATATGGGCAGTGAAAGCTCCATGGGCAGTTGCTCTCTTTCTCTCTCCCCCTTCTCTCTCCCTCTCTCACTCTCTCTCTCCCTCTCTCTCTCTCTCTCTCTCTCTCTCTCTGTCTCCCTCTCTCTCTCTCTGTTTCTCTATCTGTCTCGGTTTCTCCGTCTCTCTCTCTCTCTCTGTTTCTCTGTCTGTCTTGGCTTCTTTGTCTCTCTCTCTCTCTCTGTCTCTCTCTCTCTCTCTCTCTCCTTGTTTGCCCTGCCTGTGTCACACACTGCGAGGCGTTGTTTTTCTTTGGGGTTTTTTTCTATCATTAGAGAGCATTCAGCTGATTGATCCAGGAGCTGAGCTCATTAATTTAATCTGTGTGCACTGTCTAATGTTTGTATTGATCATATCATATTCATCACAACCTCCTCTCCTATTGTGTGGATAAGCTTCCTGGCCTTCTGTGGTGGGTACTGTCTGTTCTGTTTCACTGTCCCCACTAAAGACAGCTTACTCTCAGGCTCATAGTCCTCATTATTATAATTATTATTATTATTATTGTTAGTAGAAACAGTAGTAGTAGTAGTAGCAGTATTGCTTATTTATAGTCCTTATGGTAATTATTATTGTGGTAGAGGCTTATTATTCCTCACTATGTACCATTGACACTTTTATGAGAGATGAAAAAACAAGGAGAGATACATAGTGTAAACATTTTGTCTTCTGCTGCCCGTTCTGTGTTGTTAGAACAGATGTCACTGCTGTTGTCCTCCATCGTGTTCCGTAATGATAATAATGAATGGTATTGTGGTGCGGCATTTGGTCTACACTCAGACTTTCCTATGGGTAAACTGGTCATTTCTGGGCAAACCAGTTAAGACTGTTTAGATCTTGTTATTGTGTGGTGTTGTATAATGGTGCTGTGGTGTCGTGTAGCACAGTTTAAAGCCTTACGGGATTGGAGTGTGTTCCTTTCCATGTCCACTGACAGTTCAAGATTTAATTGCTTGTTTCGCATCATAAACTTCACTCCCTGGTAAAATTAGCCAAGTAGTGATGGGTCATTTGAGGCAAAGCTTAAGGAGTTTTATGGCCTATTGTCGTTGACTTATAAATAAAGCATTGTCCACACGGTCTTACTGGAAAATAACAATGTCAGTTAACCAAATGGGACCAAAGGTGGAAGTGTAAACATGCTCAGAGAATGTACTGGATTCCCTGCGGACTCCAGTATACAGCGGGACTGATGAGAGGATGATGCGTCCGACCCCGGGTCCTCCTGGTTTGCGTTTCACTGTAATTCTGACCCGAGGGAAGACAATGGAGAACGTTCTAGTCTTTGTCTTTCGTTTGAACTTCTGTTTTGCTTTTCATTTGATGGGTCCAAGCCGCCGGGACAACAAAACGCTATTTCTGATAAAGGGAATGAAAAAAAGAACAGCAGGGGGGGTGAACAAAAACCTCCATTTTCCGTAGACACAGACTCTGTTGAGAAAGAGATCAGAGCAGGGTTTTTTTGTTTTTTTTTTCATGTGTGAGTGTGTGTGTCTTCTTTTTTTTTTTTTTAATCTATTCTGGAATGTCAGATTAGAGAAATAGCATCAGAAGTCATTTGAATACAAATTAAGAAACTTGAGATTTTGACAGAAAAAAAAAACACTTTGAATTTGATCATAGTAGACACGTACAGGTTATAGGGGTCAGCTAAGTGTTTAGATGGCGGTTCTGTTTGTTAATGTCCTTCACCACAGGCTCTCTGCATCTGTGTGGTTTTTCCTTTTTTTTTTTTTTTTTTTGGCATATAAACGTCAGTTCCTGGAAACGCAGGGATTCTCCAGCCGCAGCTGGTGGCAGAATAAGCAGAATAAGCCTTTGTGTTAAGGCCCTCAGACCCCGGCGGTGTTATGTCATGGAGCTGTTCTCCACACAGCACGCTCTACACGGAAACATGGACCTTTTACGTCACTCAGCATGGGAACCATCACTAATCTCCGGCAGAAAGAATCCTCTCACTCTGTGTGTGTGTGTGTGTGTGTGTGTGTGTGTGAATCACTCTCTATCTCTAATTTACACATGCATACACACACACACACACACACACACAGTTATGCATAGTAAATACCTTACACGTGGGCTATAATCTCAGGCCCTGGTGCCCAGTCGTACTGTCTCTCTCTATCTCTCTTTCTCTCTATCTCTCTCTCACTCTTTATGTTTCTCTCTCTCTCTATCTCTGATGTGTACAAAGGGGGTTGGAAGGAGAGAGGGAGGGAGAGAGAGAGAGCACACAGAGAGAATGAAAGCAGAGAGAGAGAGGGAGAGATGGAGAGTTAGTAGGTGTTCTGTCAGAGTACTCATAATGGTACCGAGCCATTTCAGTACACAGAAAATCAAACCTCACAGCACACGCAGATTTTACTCACTGCATTTATAGCGAATTGTTTTAAACATTGTTTATTTTGTAGGCTACTGAATATTTCATTTTCCCTGAGATTGTGAGGTAACAGACGGACGATATTTTCACCGTTACAGCATTAATGTTGTGAGAAGGAAAATGGAATATCTGAAGTGTTTACTGGTTCTGGTTTTGGCACCGCTGTTTTTGTTTAAATGTTTTTAATGTTCAACCAGAGCGTTTTGATAACTCTGTTTAAAGTCAACCCTGGGATATCAGCGATTACTTAATTGAAACACTTGTCTATGTTAAAGTGATTAATTAATTAGTGGTCTAAAGATTAATTAGTGGCCTAAAAAGCTCTCTGGCAAATTTGTGTCATTTGCAAAACATTACAAAACTAAAATATTACTGACCTGTTTTTTTCCTCCTCAAATGGATTATATAGGATGCTGTTTACTATTGTAATCCAACAGTGAAACAAGAAATGTGGCATTTCTAATAAAATCAAAATCTTGATTAGTTCAATCAGACATGTCAATGCAAGGTGAGAAATAAGTTGCCATGACTGATATATACTACTAGTAGGGGAACAAATTATAATACATCATCTAATCATTAATTAATAGCATGTACACTATGTAGAATTAAATGACCATATAATAACAACTGTGATAAGGACCCAAGTTTTGTGTCTTACTTAAGCTGTATTGAAATAGGATCAAACTCTAAGAGATGTGTCTGTGTGTGTGTGTGTGTGTGTGTGTGTGTGTGTCTGTGTGTTTTTTTGTTCACAGGCTGAGTGGCTCTGTTTGAATTGTCAGACTCAGAGGGCACTGGCAGGTCAGCTGGGAGACATGGGCATGACGCCCAAACCAGCTCCTGTGCCCACGAAAACAGAACCTATATCTGCACCCCAGACACAGCCAGTGGACAGGCATGTGGGCACAGAGGATTTGGCACCTACCCCTGGGCCTCAAACTGCCCCTGAAAAAACGGCCACAGTGCCAACAGAGGCGGTCCAAGTTCCTGCAGCATCTGCTCCTGCCAGTACTGCCGTCACCTCTGCCTCCACCTCCATGGCAGAGGCTGGAGCTACAACTGCTCCTGTCACTGCACCCATCGGTGCACCCTCTCCATCCATCCCAGGGCCTACAGTCACTTCATCTACAATAGCTCCAGCCCCTCCTCGTGTCTCTGAAGTGGAGAAAACGCCTAAGGATAAGGTCGAGACTGTGGGAGCAGCGAGAGAAGATGAAACAGCTACGGTAACGCCGGAGCCCGCCGCCGACTCTCAGAGGGCAGCTGAGGCTGCAGCAGCTGCTGTGGTTACTCAGGCAGAAAGAATAAAAGCCACAGAATCACCATTAGAGAAAACACCTGAAATTAAGGAATCTCTCACCAAGCCTCCAGAACTACTTAGCAAATCTAAGGCAGTGAAGGTGCAGTAAAACCTTTTATTTTGTCTAATCTGATGTCATGATACCTCTAAGAAGTTTCACTATCCGCTTATTTTAATTTTATTTTAATATGTATTACACTGGTTCTGTGTCAAACTGTCCAAAACAGTTTGAAACCTGAAAATGTTAAAATTTTTATGTTCTTTTTTTTTTCCATTCACAGACAGAAGAAGGTCCTTCTATGCTTCCACAGGAACCAGGAGCAGTTGTTGTTCATATTGAGGACAGTAAGCGCAATGAGATGCCTAAGCAAGTGATCGGAGTTCAACCCACTGAGACAGACACCTTAAAGGTACAAGATTCAGAGCAGGACATCCGACCGACATCCCCCGAATCGTTCAGCTCCGCAGAAGAGGAGCTGAAAGCAATTCAACAGGCAAGCGAGGCCTCTGTAAAGGACACGGTGATTGAAATGCCAATAAAGGAAACAATGGGTGTGACGGACTACCCTGACTCCATGGAGGAGAGTAGTGGAAGTGAACCCTCGCCTCTCCTGATGAGGAGGAGGAAGGTGAGAGTGGCCTCCTCCAGCAGCGAAGACTACAAAGCCGAAAGTCCCAGTGAGTCTGGCGACGATGAGGAATTCATTCGGAAGCAACTCATGCAGATGAGTGCAGATGACAACCTTGAACTGTCTGATGAGGAAAATCACATCCGACAACAAATCAGAGAGATGGAACAGCAGGGACAACAGGAGGCCAAGGACGCTGAGAAGGACAGCACCGAAGGCAAACCCAAAAGGGTGCTTAAGAGGCTTAGTATTGAAATGCAGGAGAGCTCTGAAGGCAGCCAGTCCTTACAGGATCAAGAGAGTGGAGTCGCTCCGATCCTACCCATCTCAGAAACTTCAGAGATGAGTAAAATAGACATGGATGTGGTGAATGATAATGAAATCGTCAGCCGCGTGACAGAATCTGATCTAAACAACATCCGAGTTATCACTAGTGATCAGACAGCTCTTCTTAGGCAGGGCACCGAAGAGGCAGATGTGGAGAGCTTGATTGATTCTTCTGAGGACAAGTCTAAAGCTGATGGGTCCTCGAGTGTTCAAGCATCCAGCTTCACGCCAGGCACAGCATCACCTACATCCGTGTCCTCTCTTGAGGAAGACAGTGACGGCAGTCCTACTCGTAAGCAGAGGGGAAGGGAGGCACAACAGCAGAAAAAGGCGAAACACAGACAGCAGGGCCAGGGGCTTCCTGCAATAGAAGACTCGTCTGAAGAAAAAGAAGAGGAAGAGGTGCAACAGGAAGAGGATCAACAGAGCAGTGCAGAAAAAACTTTGAAGAATGCAGAGGAGGTATACGAGGAAATGATGCAAAAGGCCCAGGCCCTCAAAATGGAGAAACGAACTCCTCCAGACATAGAACCTCTGTACGGAGGTATGCTGATTGAGGACTATGTTTATGAATCACTGGTGGAGGAACCGCAGCTGGCTGCAGAGGCGACTGGTAATGTGCCCGAAGTCCATGATATTAGTAAAGTTTTTGAGAAACAACAAAGGAAACTAAGAACTCCAGAAGAAGTCTACGCAGAGATGATGCAGAAAAAGACAGAGCTGGAAGAACAGCAACAAGCGCAGACAGTGGGTGCAGGCATTCAATCTGAGGCATCTCTGCCATCTACAGTGACAAGTGAGACCTGCTACGTGACTATATCAGCACAGGACGATTCTCAAACTGACAAGGATGGGAAAACACTTTTACCTGCTGAGGCTGACGAGCCGATGAAGAAACAGAAAGAAGTTTTAACACCTGGGACGAGTCCGACACAGTCAAGTCCTCTGTCCCCTGTGTCTCCTCTCTCTGTTTCTGAGCCATCATATGATTCCCCTGAGGTGATCCTCATTCCCTCGAGTGGTGAAGAGGACAACGATAAAGAGGAACGCCTCGAGTGTGACATGGAGCCTTTTGTAGATGAATCAGGGTCTTCTTTGGATGTCCCTGTTAAGAAAGATCTCTATCCTATTCCTGACCTGAAGATTACTCAGTGCTCCTCTGGTGAGGAGGAAACCGAGGAAGACGAAGGGACAAACCAGCAACAAGAAGCCGTGCCTCCTGTATCTCTTCAACGTGACGGTACTGCTGAAGAGTCTGCCCAGGTGACAGCTCCAGAAACTAAGCCTACTGAAACAGATCCCATCACAGTGGTTTGTGAGGTTCCTCCATCGAAAGCAATCTCAGAGCCTGGGTCAGTTATTCCTGTTCAGGACGCAACGCAGTCCCCTTTGTCACCTCCAACTTCACCTGCAGATTCAAGTTTTGCTTCAACGACTGCTCCCTCATCCTCACCACTCACAGATCAAACTCCAGAACCAGCAGTGACCCCAGTGACTCCCATCATGACTGAGAGTTCTCCAGTTCCTCCCCAAGTTGTTATTCCAATGCCCGACCTGGTTTTTGAACCAAGTCCAACTCCTATCCCTTCACAAGAATCTGCAATAGAGCAAGTCACTGTCTCAGCACTTCCTGAACATGTTTCAAAAGTCACAACTGTCCCACCTGCCACTCAAGTGAGTGTATCAACTGCACCGGTGATCTCTAAGGTCCCAACACACGTTTCAGCATCAGCTCCGGATCAGACTAGAATCCAAGTCTCAGATTCTACAGCAACACCATCTCAAACTCCAGAAACAATTATAGTCACAATTCCTGATATAGTATCTGCACCGTCTCCTCCTTCAGTTCCTGCTCAAAAGCTAGAATATGAAAAGGAACCAGAGTCAACAACAGTCAAAGCAGGACATCCACAGCCTGAAATAACCCCTGCACCCCACGAACAAGATGGAACTTCTGTTCCAGTTTCAACCTCTGTTTCAAGTCAGGCTGCAGTTCCAACTCCTGCCACCACCTCAGGTCCTGTAGTTTCATCCCAGGTTTCTCCTTCATCTGTTGTTGCTTCTGGACCTCCAACTGAATTCATTAGTCCAGCTTCAGTTCCAGCTCCTGTCATTGTCCAAATGCCAGATCTTGTTTCTCCTGCATCTGAACACCCATCAGCCCAGTTCCCTGCCTCTGCTGCAACCATGCATTCAGCTGTAGACCAAGCCCCTAATCAAGCTAGGGTCCAAGGTTCAGAATCTGCACCAGTTATTGTACAAATGCCAGATCTTGTAACTTCACCATCACAGTTTCCAGTTCCAGCCTCAGCTTCTGTCCCTGTCCCTTCCACTGCCCCAATCCCAACTGCAGTGTCGGCAGGAGACCAACCTCCTGTTTCTGCACCAGTACCAGTATCTACGTACATGCCAACATCAGTCCCAACAGTATCAAAGCTTCTGCCGTCTTCTACTCAAGCAGCACCAGTATCACCCCCAACTGCTCTAACCACAGTGCCAAGACCTCAGCCTACAACCACAGTATCTCAAACATCTCAACCAGTTCAGGCACTACCTACAGTGTCTGCTTCAACTGTACCTTCCAAAGCTCCTACAGAGACTGTTACTACAAAGCCCATGCCTATCCTTTCTCCCACCATAACTACTACAGTTGCCTTTGGCGCATTGCCCTCTCAGCCTGTACAGTCTGTGGTGGTTGATATACAACCAAGATTGGAGGAAATTAGGCCTGTTGCAGATAATGGCACATCTACCGTTTCTCCCTCACAAGCTGTTTCACAAATTGTTAGTCCTTCTGTGCAGACAAGACAAGGGCATGTTGTCATTATAGTACCTAGCGTTGAAAATGTCTCTGTGATTAACCAGGCAACACAAGATGCTATAACTAAAACAGTAGCTGTCACAACGACATGTCCATTGGAGGAAGGCCAGGGTGTCCCTGTTGTGGTCAGCGTGTCTCCCTTTACATGCACAGCTCCTGTTTTGTCAAGCACAGTTGTCACAACTATGTCAGCCACTGTGTCAACCACATCGTCTTTGGTTTCTGCTGCTAAAGTTGAACCTGAGGTAAGAGCAAATGTGTTGGTAGGTGAATGTCCAGCACCACCACCTCCTCCTCCACCTCCCACTGTACCCAAACCTGCAGATTATCAGCAGAAAACTGCTACAACTTCCTCACCCCAGCCTTCTCCAAGCAAAGCCAGTGTTAGCCCAACACATAAATCCAGTGTGCCACCACCAGTTCCACCTAAGCCTGCATGTATACCAGCTGGACTAGTGTTCAGTCACAAATCAAGAGAGAGTGTCAAACCACCACTTAGTCCTGAACCAGTGGTAGTTCAAACAGTACGTGCTACAACACTGCCAAGAACAAGAGAGCCTCCTAATGCCCTTTCACTCAGTTTGACGACTCCTGTTGAAAGTAAGCTAAGTGCGACATCACCCAAATCTCCCTTGTCACCAAGATTTGCTAAAACCCTAGAGACATATGTTGTAATAACATTACCATCAGAACCAGGAACACCTGTAGAAGGCATTACAACCCAGGCCCCAATTCGACGATCATCACTACCAACATCAAAACAACAGACACTAGTGTCAGCCACTGCACCTACAGTTTTCACTGCTCCTATAGTAACTACTGCACCAATAGTGTCTGTTGCACCTACAGTGGTTCCTGCACCAGTAGATGTTTCTGCAACAACAGTGGTCTCAGCACCAGCTGTAGTTTCAGCACCTACAGTTGTATCTGTAGCAACAGTGACTGCTGCACCAGCAGTGGTGGCTACAGCACCCTCAGTGACTCAGACACAGGTGGCAGTTTCTGCACCAGTAGTGTGTGCCATCACAACAACAACTGTTTCCGGTGTATCAGCAGTTACAGAGGCAACAACTGTGACTGTGGCGCCATCACCCATTTCCACAGCAGCGGTGTTGCCTGCACCTGCAGGAGCTTCAGCAGTTGAAGTTACAGCACCAGTTACCACACCGTCTGTTCCAACTGCACAACCGATTGAAAATCATGTCATCCAAGAGGTGGAGAGACAAGTAGTGCAGCCAGTTTGTGCAGCACCAGTTGTTATCACACAGATACCGATGCCAATACAGAACCAAGACATTCATGGATTAGAGATGGAAGAAGTACTCATTGTGTCAACTGTGCCAGCTGAGGAAGCTGTACCTACAGCGGTCCCTGAAACAGTCTCTCAGTTTGCTGAACATCAAGAATTTTATGAGCCAGAGAAGCAAGAGGTGCCAGTTGCCACAGCAACTGGGACACATGCACCAATTACATTTACACAGTATACAAAGTCAATAGAGAGTCAAGAGATACGTGGACCTGACAAAGTGGTCTCAAGCATGAGTGAGGTATACTCTGCAATATCAACAACAGAACAATGTCCTGAGACGTTGCCTAACCTGGTGACCCAGGTCGTCACCACAGAAGTCCAGAGAACTACCACTGTCTCGGTTGTCCAAGAGAGAATCCCTAATGTGCCTACTTCAGAGCAGGCCAGTGTTGCAATTACCATCCAACCAGAAATCACAAAAGTCCCACCAAAGCCCTTACAGAATGGAAAAATACATTATCCTGGTGATGCAGTCGACCTTCGAACACTCAAAGTCAATGTGACAATGACTGACAAGGGAATGGATCTTACAGCCCCTGAGTCAAGTCGTCAGTCATTCTTAAGTGATATAAGTGGACGACAGGTCACTGCCGTGCAGCCTGAAATTGTGAATCTAAGTGCAGAGATGACACCAGCTACAACACTGTCTGTTGTGACTGATAGCATAACTATTGTCACTTGCACAGCTACAATTGCATACAATAACAACAATGTTGATAAGCCACTGGAACTGGTAAATGCAACATCAATGCCACTTCCACTTACAACATACAAGCCCTTCCAGCCACTGGCACAGATAGTGTACAGACCAGTAAATGCACAGCCCAAACCCACAACCACAGCAGAGGTACCAATTAATCTTTCATTTGGCGCTGTTGAAAGCACAGCACCCCCTCTGTTGCCTGTAACTATGACACCAGCTAGTTTAATTAATGGGAACGCTGGTATGCCTGTACACATAGAGCCAGTGGCAGCTGGTGCTATTGACCTCACCACATCTAAACCAATGAGAACCATGGTAGCTCTGTCCTCTTCTTCTGGAGTGGTCACTACTGTTGTGGAAGATGATGGGACACCTGTGGACCTGACTGCAGGAAGGCGGACAGTCTGCTGTGATGTCATTTACAAGCTTCCTTTCACAGGAAGCTGCAGGACCCAACCTCCAGTTACCACACAACCCGACAACAGATTTGGCTTCAGAGATGATCATTACCAATATTCCAATGCCACAACTCTTGGCATTGAGGACCTGAGCAGGATGAAGGCCTCAATCTCTGATAACAACTTTTCAGAAAGTACACCGTTCAATTATGAAGGCAAAAATGGATTTACTTATCAAAATGGGTCCGCAGATGGTGCAATAGACTTGACATCTACTAAAATGTCGACAGGTCAGTATGCCAATGCATTAAATGCCACCTTAAAATTTAAATACCTAATTGAATATGTGGTTTTTTAAATGTTTATTCTTTAGGACTCATTATTTTCCGTCTTTTTTCTAAGTACATTTCTTTCATTTGATTTATGTTGTATTCTTTTGATTTTGACTCTTATTTCTTTTTGTCTTGTTTACACAGATGCATGCGTGTGCCTGCGTGTTGTACCTCAGTGTTTTGGCTTCGCATCATGCTAATCTGACAGAAATATCAAGATCTTTGCATGCCTCTTCCTATCCTTTTTATTGCTTACAAGAATAATGTGCATGACCTTATTAAACGGCATCTGTGTGACTGCTTATAATTACAATGTGCATTATTTTAACCACCACAACAGATGAAGCCTTGGACTACTCAAGGAAAGGCACCTTGGCATTAGCTGGAATCTCCACGGCTCAGTATTCTCAAGGCACACACTTTGGTGCGCACACACTTCTGCGATCTTCAGATGGCATTGTCTACTCATCTGTTACTGCACCGGTTCCATCCACATACGTAATCACTACCCAACCAGGTTCTATATTTAGCACAACGTACACTGATCTGACAGGGCTTCACCCAAGCAGCACCACACAACCATTTTCAACACTTCAAGACGTTCCTGCTCCATATGGATTCATACACACCACAGTGGCAGATCAGTCTTTAGGCCTAGAATCAGACATAACAAAGGATATCATACCCTCAGCCCTGGCCAGCCTTCTTCCATCTATAACTGCCTTCCCTGAGCTGTACTCAGACTCTGCCCTGGAAGCCATAGCAGCATCACTGGACGCTCTGGTCTCCCCAAACATCACAGGACTGGATGACAGTAAGATTCAGCAGTACCAGGCAGAGCGTGAGTTCTTAGCACTGGAGAAGCTGAAGCAGTTGTGTCTGGCTGAGGAGCTGGAGTGGGAGAGACAGGAGATTCAACGTTACCGTGAACAGGAGCAGCTCATTGTCCAGAAAGAACTGGAAGAGCTGCAGTCCATGAAGCAACAGCTCCTCTTGCAACAGGAGGAAGAACGCCAGGCTCACCTCATCCTGCAGCAGGAGACCTTCGCTCAGCAGCAACTGCAGCTAGAGCAGATCCACCAGCTCCAACAGCAGTTGCAGCAGCAACTCGAGGAACAAAAGATGTATCCATTTGGCCTTGAGACTATGGAGGGCACTTCTCCCCCTGTCAGCTCGGACATATTACTCGATACTCACTACTCTGGGGGAGAAAATGGGCAGTACTTGCCAGTGAAGGATGACACTTCGACCTCCAGAGCAGTGACAATGCAAGACTTGTATACTGCAACCACAGGTGGAGTCACACAGTATAGTTCAAACATACCAGGATCAGAGGTTGCTCTGAAAGAGACAGAGGAACAGAAACTATCCAAGAAACTTCCAACAACACCGAAGCAAGCAAATGAACAAAGCGTAGGAATAGGTGGAAAGAAAATAGTTGACAGTGGGGTTCAGACAGATGATGAGGATGGGGTAGAGAAACCTTATCCCGGTAGACGGAGGAGAAGTAAGAGGAGTGTAGACACGTGTGTGCAAACCGATGATGAAGATCAGGATGAGTGGGATGTTCCTGTTAGGAGCAGGCGAAGATCTCGTAGCAGATATGCAGATGGAGAGAGGGGTAAAGGTTCTAAAGTATCCAGCATTGCAATCCAGACTGTGGCAGAGATCTCTGTCCAGACAGACCATTCTGGGACTATCAGAAGATCCCCAGTCAGAGCCCAAGTTGACACGAAGGTTGAGCTCTCACCAGATAGACACAGAGGAGGCATTGTTAGCTGTCAAACAGAAAGTGACTCGGACATTACTTCTGACAAAGACAAGAGACGCCCAAGTCCCATTGAAATTGGTGTCACCACCCAACTAAAAGCTGATGGTGTTGGTATGATTCCCAAGTCACCAAAAGTGCTGTATTCCCCTGTCTCACCTGTGTCCTCTAGTAAATCACTGGAATATGGTAAGTCCAGTAAGGGTACTCAGAAAATGTTGACAGCTGAACCATCGAGACGTCCAAGTAGCCCGAGATCATTGAAGGCTTCACAGCGATCCATGTCTGATCCCAAGTCTCTGAGTCCAACCACTGATGACAGAATGATGTATCAGTACTCAGATAGCTATTCAGTAAGTACTCCATGCCTTGAATGGGGATATTGCAGTACAGTAATGCATGCTATAAATATTTTGGTGTACATTTAACTGCAAATATTCTATTCGTTTTGTTAAGTAATATCAGTCTCAAATGGTGGTTTCAATTGATGTCACTCAGTTGAGTTTTACAGCATGAAATTCATTTATGTATTTTTGTCATCTGCAGAGCAAGGGCTCTCAGATTGGAACCCCATCAGGAAGCCAAAAGAAAGTGAAAAGGACACTTCCTCATCCACCACCAGAGGATGATGCCATCATCGGTTCGTCTGGGTACAGCACCGGCTCCAGCCGCAGGCGTATGTGCAGGAACACCACACTGGCCCGAGCCAAGATCCTGCAAGACATCGACAAAGAGCTAGATCTGGTCGAACGGGAGTCCTCCAAGCTCCGGAAGAAACAGGCAGAGCTGGATGAGGAGGAGAAAGAGATAGATGCCAAATTAAGGTACCTGGAGATGGGCATTAACAGAAGGAAAGAGGCCTTGCTGAAAGAGAGAGAAAAACGGGAAAGGGCCTATCTGCAAGGTGTGGCTGAGGAGCGTGACTACATGTCGGACAGCGAAATCAGCAACATCAGAGAGGCCCGGGGGAATGGACACGGACTGGAGCGTCCTCGGACTGCCCCACAGTCGGAATTTAACCAGTTTATCCCATCACAGACTGAACCAGATTCTCAATACACACAGCTCACAAGTCCATTCTCCCATTACCAGTATGCTTCTCAAACCCAGACTCCTGGTCACTATTCCCAAACAATGTACCAGCAGCAACCTCTGTATCATCAGCAGGTGTCTCCTTATCAGACCCAGTCCATGTACTCCTCTGTACCAGCACTCAATCAACAGTCCCAGCAGAGAGATTACCAGCATGCTTCGCAACTGCTCCTTATGCAGCAGAAATCCAGGCAAACCAACCTGTCTGATCTAGAACCAAAGATCACCACCAACTATGAAGTAATTCGCAATCAGCCTCTCTTGATGGTCCCGTCATCAACAGAGACAGCCTACGGAGTGTCTCACCTTGGTGGAAAATACAGCAGTCTGGATCTGCGGATGGGCCTGGAGGAGAGGAGCAGTATGGCCAGTAGTCCCATGTCCAGCATATCAGCTGAATCCTTCTATGCAGACATTGATCATCATAACGCCAGGAACTACGTCCTGATTGATGACATTGGGGAACTTACCAAGGGCTCAACAGCCCTGGGTTCCAGCTTCAGCATTCCCGATAAGGACATGAGCAAGGCAGACCGGCTGCTGCGGGCTGCAGAGGTACGTAGGACCGCGGAAGTGGCCGACTTCCTGGGGCCGCTCCAGGCTGCCTCACGGCTGCACTCATACGGCAAGACAGAGGAAGACTCAATGGAGGAGCCATATGAGTTGAAACTACTGAAACAGCAGATAAAGCAAGAGTTCAGGCGTGGGACAGATGGCTTAGAGCACCTGACAGGCCTGCCCCACTATGTCCATTCAGACGGCAGCTACAGGCATTTCCCCAAAGCAGAGAAATATAGCATTGGCAGGCTCACTCTGGAGAAACAAGCAGCTAAGCAGCTCCCTGCTTCAGTTCTCTACCAAAAACAAGTAAAGCAAAAGAAAGCACTCATGGACCCTAAAATTACCAAGTTCTCCCCCATTCAAGAGAGCCGAGATCTGGAACCAGATTACAGCAGCTTTTTAGCCTCCACGGGTTCATCGGTCGGTGGGCTTTCCAATAGGGCTAGACTGTTACAGGATGAAATTACTTTTGGCCTGAGGAAGAACATTGCGGAGCAGCAGAAGTACCTGGGTTCCACCCTGGGTGCTAACTTAGCACAGTCACTGAATCTGGGGCAGTCGCTCAACCTTGGGCCGACCATGAGGTCATCCCTACAAGACGACGGCATTTATCCCAGCGGCACGCGCTCCCGTCCCTCCTCCAGGCCTTCCTCTGTTTATGGACTCGATCTGTCCATCAAAAGAGATCTTTCCAGCTCGTCACTGAGGCTGAAAACAGAGGGTGAGGGCATGGACACTTCGTTTGGCTCAGCAAGAGCAAAACCAACCAGTCTGCCCATTAGCCAAAGCAGAGGGCGCATCCCCATCGTGGCCCAGAATTCTGAGGAGGAAAGTCCGCTGAGTCCCGTCGGACAACCAATGGGCATGGCTAGAGCCTCAGCCGGTCCTCTCCCACCCATTTCAGCGGACTCACGGGACCAGTTTGGTTCCAGCCACTCTCTCCCTGAGGTCCAGCAGCACATGAGGGAGGAGTCGAGGACACGAGGGTATGATCGGGACATTGCTTTCATCATGGACGACCTACAGGGTGCCATGTCAGACAGCGAAGGTAAATTTGCCATGAAACTCGCGACGACCATAGACTCTTTGGATATGCGTTTCATGCATGGTCCTGGTTGTGTTCGTGTCTGTGTGTGTAAGTTCTAATTCCTTTGTTTGATCGATTGATTGATTCTTTCTATCTGTACATATGGGCCTTTTTGTCTTGTTGCTGTACTTGTCTCCATGCAAACAAGTGTCATGTATGGCCCTATGCATGAGCAAATTTTGATGTCATTTCATTCTTTTTTTTTTTTCCTTTCTCTGTTACATAATCATTGAGAATTTATATATGAATCAATCACCTTATGCTCATATGTGTTTTCTTTTGAGTGCATTGACTGATTTGCATGCCACTCTCATTTCTTTGAAAACATTGCTCTCTCTCTCTCTCCCTTTCAAATATATGACTTGCTCATGTCAGGATACAGTGCAGAGCGCATACTTTGGCAGAAAATTTAAGCAAATATATACAATTGTGGGCGCCTGCATCAGTAACCCAGTATCTCTTAATCTGAGGGAACATTCGTTCTGAACAGAGTGTTATACCATGCTGCAGAATTCTCACATTCTCCATCAGTTCAAATTGGGGTGATGAAACAAAAGATCAATTAAGGCGTTAAGTAGCCCTGCTTTTAGTCAAAATGCTTGTTGTAATGAATGTTTCCACTGTATTGAACAACACAGTAATGAGATTATACCACTATCAAAAATAAATAAATATCAGCCTTTATAAAAGTAGGTCAGTGCTTTAAAAAAGTGTGTGTGTGTATATATATATATATATCTATATATATAGCTAGTGCAGCCAAAGCTGCTGAGGGATTCTGTGTGAGCCATTTGCTGACTCACAGTTGAATGTCCTCCTCTGCAAGCACTGTCCAATGAAATTTGCAGATTCAGTTGTGGATTTACAGGAGTGCCTGGTTCAATGACTGGGTGGTATTAATTCTTCTGGTCTAAAAGGCAGCACAAATACAGACCGATGCTGACAGTACCTTTATAAACATTTATTTAGAGACTGAGCAGCTCAGTCTCCCTTTGTGGACACTGGGTTTGCTGAAAATCTCTCAGGTGTACATATTTTTTCAGGAAAAAAAATAAAAAATATATATATATTATTTATGTACTGAGATAGTTGCTATATACTGTATGTTTTGGCACAAGTTGTGCTATGTATTTTCTGAAAGATTTTTTTTCCGTGCATTTCCTTTTAATCTGAATCTTTTCTTTTTTTTTCTTTCCTGCCTTTAACTGTTTATCGTTCTTCATGTTTGCATGTCAGTGTGTATCATGAATGTGTTTTTTTGCGTTTTGACTTCAATAAAATCGACGTGACTTGCATGTTTTCTGTTTGTTTGTGTGATGATCTGCATGGCGTGATTTATGTTACCACATATTGCTTACTCTCTCTCTAAACTCATAAGCGAACCTCAGACGCTTTTAGCTCAGTCTCCTGTTTGGCTTCATGAAGATCATACATCTTCCTCTGCTGTAATAGTATGCCTCCATATGTCAACGTTTTGTTTTGTTTTTTTCCACTCTGCTGCACCAAAATGAACAGAGGCTTTGTCATCACACACACACACAAACACACACACACACTGCAGTTGTATTCTTTGTTATGCTTACCGACAAAAACCAGACTGCGCTGGAAAGATTTGAGAGAGGAGACCTATATCTCTAGTCCACACCAAGGTTTTTTTTTGCCTGTACCTTCATAACAAACTAGTATTGTGACTGTAAAATCTAATGTAAACTCTGCTCTATTCATGTAGAAGTATAAGGTGAAATGTAATGTTGGGTGGAGAGCATGTGAGCCATAAGAATGTGAATGTGCCTTGGTTTTCAGCTCTAAATCTCTTCCACCTGGTTATGAACAGAGGTGAACCCAGACATTCATATGAAAGTATCAGCCACGGTAGGCTAACACTGTAGTGTCATTCTACATAGTTCTTACTCTACTGAACACCACAAAGCTGTCATTTCTAACGAAAGAACAGAATGCAACCTTTTCAACATCACCAATATACTTACATATATATATAAATAACTAATACTACATCTGTAACCCACAGATATTTATCTAGTGGAAAGCTTAAGGACGCATCCAAATATCTGATGAGTTGACTATTTCTCCAAAGAAATACAACTTCTTTGAAAGACTTCTAATTGACATGAGTAGAAGAACAGACAGAAAGCACCTCTCCTCTAAAGATGCATTTGAAGTGTTTCAAAGAAGTCTTACTTGAGTCTGTGTCTAGCCTGTGTATCCAAGGAGGAGCATGAGTTTGTGAATTAATGAATTCATTAATTAACAACGTAACACATGACAGTTGCACTCCTAAACAAGTGATTTATAACTGATATTAACTATTACTGGAAAACTTAAGGGGTGCAACTATTTTGTCAACCCACTGTTAAGCACAGTTAATCAATTTTGTTAATTATCTTCAAATAGTCAGTTGGTTGTGCCTGCCCTAGAATAATACAGTTAAGTGCCACCATTCAGGTGTTTGCTGTGTACTTACATAATGCATGTGTGATATGATGAGTGTGACCTAAATGCATGTGTTCTAGTACAACCCTGCCAGTGCTTTCCTAGGACTGCAGTTCCAGAGCATTCACCATAGTAACACTGTCTTAACGTACGCCCACAAGCCTCGGTGTTAGCATTTTAGCATAGCCTGCTACAGCACTCACGACAACTGTTTTTGTAGCCATGTAACCATGACTCCTCTGAACTGTATTGCTGTTTGCATCACAGCAGGGGGTCCTAGGTGGAATGTGGAAGGTGAGCAGTTATTGCATCACATTCAGAAACTGCCCCGCCCCCCCCTCATTCAACATAAATCAGCCTTTGTCATACCTGCCATGGTGCTAAGCGATGAGCATCTCCGCGTGGTGACTCTTCAGACCCATCTTAGTGTCCATATTCATACTCCGTGCAATGTCGTACAGATGTACACGCGCACACACACGCACGCACACACGCACACATGAGCTGACATGACTCTGTCATATCAACATGCATTCGTGGCTGTGTTACCACGACAAGGACGACGGCTGTGTCTCGCTATGTGTTACAGTCCTGTGGTCTTTCACCATCACGCACCCCAGTCCGTCAGGGGTCAAGGGGTCACGCCACAATCAATGCATTCTCGTTCTGCAGTAATAGGATGGAGATATTATTGATTTAGTGTGACAACAGCAGATGTATAGAGCTCCTGTCGTATCTTTTACGATGGTGTCACCGATGAGAGACGGAATTTCTTCTGCCTCTCTTATTTCAGTATTGGCTCCGAGGTGACGGGCGATGATTTGCCAGACATCCTCTCACTGACCTAGAAGCTTCCAAGTTTAAATCATTTTTTTTTTTTTTTTTTACTGTTATTGGAAGCAGAATAGCAGACAGTGCCAAATATCAAACACCTGTTAAACAGAGATTCATCAAAATGCAGGTAGACTGTCTAAGAATGATGCAAGATGTCTGCTTCATTTTTTATACAGGATGTTAGTGGGGTAGTTATTTATCTAACTTGATTGCATTGTGCAATGGTACACTGAGAGGAAATATTCACACTAATGTGACAAAGAGGTAAAAAGGTTGATTGATGGATTGATTGAAATGCCATTGAATAGATTTAACTGTGCTTAGATTTGAGGCTATTTTCTAAGGTTTCCTGCATGCGTTACATAGTTATTACAAATTAGCCAAACAAGCACAGATGGCTGCGAGTGTGACACTCTGAGACGTGTTCATGTAATATTAGAAGTGTTGCTGGCGACATGTAGGCACATGAGATCTGAATCCTGTTTTAAACTACACAGGTTACTGTGCGACCACACACAGATGTGTGAGTTGCGTCTTGGAGATCGCGATAGCGTTAGCATTTGCTTTGTTTTAGCATGTACCTTGTGAACAACACAGTAGCGTTAGCGTTAA
Organism: Chanos chanos; assembly: GCF_902362185.1. Lineage (NCBI taxonomy): Eukaryota > Metazoa > Chordata > Actinopteri > Gonorynchiformes > Chanidae > Chanos > Chanos chanos. Next base: position 2,913,647 of record NC_044507.1, read on the forward strand.
GTATTAGTTGCGTATGTCTCAGTTACGGTACGGTGCATTTTCCCCAGCACAAGATATGAGCTGTGATATGGCACATGTCAGGTTAACAGTATACAAGCCTTTGCATTAGCTCACATATCAGTTGTGTTTTAGCATGGAGTTTCCAGCACACAGGGCTTAGAAGTAAGTGTAAATACTCCTCTCTAAATTTACAGCACTTGAACTCTACTCAAATCATTTACTTTATTAGTACCTATAAACTTTAATAGTACTTTAAAAGACTCGTAATAGTCAAGAACAATGTTTTTTTTTTTTTTTTATGGTATTGAACTTGTTGCTGTACAATATTTCCCAGGATAAAAATGAAGCAAATCTTTCCCTTCATCCTTTTGAGTTCCAATGTTTGCTTCACTGTGAGGTCAGTATGAGAGTGAAACTTACATTTTGTAGTTTTGTAAAATTTACCCCCAGTGGACTCAAAGTACCGTACTTGGAAAAAAAAAATATCACAGATAAAAGCGTAAACAGTCACTAAATAAAGTATACGAGTAGAGTGCAAGAGCTGTAAAAATGCACTAATGTATTTTTACTTACTGTCTACCCCTGCCAGTGTTTACTGGTTTTACTGGAAATGTGGAAGGCATTTTCTCCTCCGCTCATCTTCACTGTGTGAAGTGTCTGCTGTTAGTGGTGGCTCACAACAGAACCCAGTCCCACGACCGACGCATGACGTAACAGTCAGCCCAGTATGCAAGAGAACACCTGCATGTCTGGACACGCATGCCCCAAACACACACACACACACACACACACACACAAAACCTCACCCATGTCCCTGTACACCTCTCAAACCACCTCTCCTGTCTGCTCTCTGGAGGCTGAAACGGGGAAGAGAAGGGCAGGAACTGATGCAGGGCAGTGGTAGTACTGACGTTTTCTTAAGTCCTAAGAACGCTGTGTGGCCACGTATTTAAGTCTCATATGCCATCACATCGTGTACTCCTGCTCTGACCGCACTTTTTAAAAAAAAAAAAAAAAAAAAAAACTTCTTCATGTGATAAGATTTCCCTTGTCACCCACCGTAGTTTTGCTGTACATTTCTCTACCCCTGGCAGGTGGTTCCACTGCCAGATCTGCAGAGCCACACTGTTTTGTTGGGTTTGACAAATGTCTTTTCTTTTTTTTTTTTTTTTTTAGTCTCACCTGACTTGTTCCCATCAAACCCAGCTGTGTGCAACAAATACATAAATAAATAAATAAATAAATAAATAAATAAGTAAATATATAAATTGTCACCCTGCTCCAGCAGGCTGTGCAGTGTTTATTAAACAAGTTTCTGCGGCCTTGCCAAATCTGTCCGCTGATGGCCTGCAGAAGTGGGTTGAGCTAAAAGAAAGAGAAAGAGAGAGAGAGAGAGAGAGAGAGAAGAGAGGCAGACAGGACAGGACACTTGTGTATTCCCTCTGTACAGCAGTCCAACTTTCCCGCTCTTCTCTTCTCTCCCCTCAAAGCTTACCATCTGCAGCACGAGGAGACCGACTGGTTTGATAAACCACGGGCCGCGCGGGTTGGCCTGGAGGGCGGCCAGGGTCAGGACAAGAGACAGGTGAGACATCTCACTTGCACACACACACACACACACGCACGCACACACACATACACATACGGACACACATACAAAGCATGTTGTTTTGTTGTTTTTGTTGTTGTTTGTTTTTTTTCATAAGCCTGTTTCTCTCTGATATTCTGTTGTGTTCCTCTCCCTCTCAGATGAGACCTGTACATTATCCTTTTCCTCATACTCGAATCAAGCTGCAGCCAGACCCAAAGGACCACAGCGTGTCAGGTAAGACCCAAAGGTCCACAGTGTGTCAGGTAAAGCAAAGCAACTTTCTCTGAAGCACGGTGAGAAATCATCTTTTACAATGAACACATGACCTGGAGGCTCACAAGGGTCTCAAGTAAAGCAGACACACACAGACGGGCAATGAAAAATGATCTTTTTATAGTTTTTATGATGTTTACAGATGTCTAGCTCACCATATGACATATAATCCTGCCCTGCTGTGAAACCAGAGACCCTGATGATAATTCATCAGTAAACTGGGCCCAGTTTGAATGTAATCAGATTATACAGCATGTGAAGAATGCGTCAGTCCAGTATAATTGCATTTTGTCATTATAGCTTGCAGAAGGAACATGTTTACGCATTTGTAATGTAATTACTCAGTGATTGTAACACAGTATAGTAACACAGGTACTGGACCCTGCTCCATACTATAAAAAGTGTCCTTTACTTAACCGGACCTGAGAAGTCAATCATACAAACCATTATACATCTTTGGTTACTGTGGCTCCATGTACCATCCTTTTCAGTTATCAGTTTAAATACAAAGGTTGAGTGAGTGAATGAGTGATTGGTTGAGTGAGTAAGTGACTGATCGACTCAGTGATTAGTTGATGTAGAAGGTGAGTGAGTGAGAGAGTGAGTGAGTGAGAGAATGAGTGAGTATGTGAGGGTAAGAGTGTGTGAGTGAGAGCGTGAGTGAGTGAGACAGAGCGTGAGCGAGAGAGAGAGTGAGTTAGAGAATGAGTGAGAACATGAGGGTATGAGTGTGTGAGTGAGAGTATGACTGAGAGAGAGTGAGTGAGAGAGATAGTGAGTGAGTGAGAGAGAGAGTGAGTGAAAGAATGACTGAGTATTCAAGGGTAAGAGTGTGTGAGTGAGAGAGTGACTGAAAGAGAGTGAGAGAGTGAATGGTCAGTTTGGAGATTAAGTGACTGAATCACTGATTGACTGGTGTTTTGCCGTTGTCCAGGGTGTGGTTTAGGGATCAGAGTGGTGGGTGGAAAGGAGATTCCTGGGACGAACGGTGAGATCGGAGCATACGTGGCCAAGGTTACCCCCGGAGGCCTGGCCGAACGGTCTGGGAAGGTTGTCGAAGGTAAAGTCAACATCTGAAAATGGACCTGAAATGTTTTGTTCACTGGGAAAGCCATTCACACTGCCTGGAGTGCCCAGCTCTCTGAAGATCTGGAGCCAGATCTGCTTTACCAGAGAGAATAGAGCGTTTCATGGTTTTTGTCGATCTACATCAGTCCACTGGTCCAGCCAGACAGATGCTGAATGAGAAATTAATCACAATTTTGAAGAAATTCAAATGAACTGGATTTTTTTTTCTTTTTTTAGAGAGATAATTGTTGAGAATTCTCCTGATGGTATGAGTTGGTGTGTTTTCTCAGCTCTAGTGATACAGTGCAAATATTTAAATGCTTTATGTGGTACATCTGCTTGGGTTTTTATTGTCAGACTGCTGACGTGGCTGATCATGTGAGCAGTGTGCTGTTGTTTTCTCCCAGCCTGGTCTCCCGCAGTCTTTCTGCGCTGTACTGATTTTAAACCAATGCTTCCATCCGTGTGAAAAACAGACGCTGATCCGATCTGTAAATTCCTCGTACTGTGAAGACAGTGAGAGGAGATTGTGTACGTGTGAAAGAGGGAGAGAGATTTTCTCATTTCTCATCTATACAACAGCCATGTTATATCTTACTTATTTTATCTGATCTGTCTTGGGGTGAAAGGAATGATCCAGCCCCTCACAGCACAGGCTTCTGACCTTCATCTTAAGCAGTCATTTCCTGTCTATAGACTACTGCACTGACATAACACTCACCGTGCCACATCATCTGGACCTGGACATCAGACCGACTGTCTGATAACATTATTACCACCACAGAAAATAAAAAAATAACTCACACACACACGCAAACACACGCACACACCCACGCACACACGCACATACACAGACACACACCCCTCATGGTTCCATTTTAAGCCAATTCAAATACATCTTATGTTCAATGCCTTAGATTTT
>NC_044507.1:2922500-2927500 GCF_902362185.1 Chanos chanos
TGTGCGTCCGTTCAGTTGTGCGGTGCTATACATCCAGTATCTGTGTGACCTCACCTTCAAAATATGCATTCACTCCAAGTCTTCACGTCTGTACTGACATCTGTAACTGACGTCAGTATTTACCATTCGTAATGGACATTAATGCTTTCCAGTGCAAATCTGCTTGTCCTCTTCACACTGATAATGCTGTATTTGATTGATCCATGAGTGATACACTTTTGCTCTCCAGTTTCTAAGCTGCTTTTTATTTAAAAAAAAACCTTGTTTTAAAAAATATATTGGTATGGCTATTTTGCACAGTCTTCTTCACTCTGATGTTTGTTTATGTGTGCACTGCCGTCTGATGACATCGCATTCTGATGTTTGTTTATGTGTGCACTGCCGTCTGATGACATCACATTCTGATGTTTGTTTATGTGTGCACTGCCGCCTGATGACATCACATTCTGATGTTTGTTTATGTGTGCACTGCCGTCTGATGACATCACAGCGCGGAAAACAAGAGAAGGACCAAGCATGTCCAGAAGAGCCAGAACCCCGAATGGAACCAGACTGTGATTTACAAAAACATTCACCTGGAGCAGGTAACCATGACAACCGCATTTAAAAACAAACAAATAAACAAACAAAAAAAACAGTCCAGGATTTCTTTAACTGGTTCTGTGTTTTACTATCTAATAGGCAAGTCAAAGCTAGCTTAACACACATTAACAGTAGGACTCATGTCAGATTTAGATGAAGTCCAGAATGATTATATACGTTTGGATTGCAAATAAGGGATACACAGCTATGTCAAACAAAAGGAAAAGTAGTTTTTATCTGTGTGCTGCTCTCTCTCTCTCTCTCTCTCTCTCTCTCTGTCTAATTAACTCTTCCTCCAGTCTATACTGGAATTGAGATTTCAAATGTACCTAATCTAACCAAATTAAGAAGGGACTTTGTTATTCAGTGGATTAAATGTGAGAGAGAGAGAGTGAGAGGTAGCAGCAGTAACATGTTTCATAGAGAGATGATATTGTGAGTATGGTCAGAACTATGTCAGTTCTCCAATTAAATCAGCTTTAAATCAGTTTATCCTGTGCTTCCCCACTAGTTAGTGAGGGATTTTCTGCTGTAAAACTGAAAGAGGATTTCTCCTTCTTGACAAATATAAGCCTTTTACATTCCTCTATATGCTTTTTAACCTGTGTGTGTGGTTTTGCGTGTGTGTGTGTGTGTGTGTGTGTGTGTTTCTCCGTGTGTGTGTGCATGTGTGTGCATGCATACGTGTGTGTATGTGTTTCTCTGTGTGTGTGTGTCTGTAATCTAGTTGAAAAGGAAGACTCTGGAGGTGTCAGTCTGGGACTATGACAGATATTCCTCTAATGATTTCCTGGGAGAGGTGAGAGCTGTTAAACAAAGTCTTTGTTAATTAGGGACAAAAAAAGACTTCACTTTGTTTTATGGCTGAGCTTTCTGCTACAGAACAATATATTATTCTGTGCACATACACCCCCATGTTTATTTTGTGTTTGCATTTGTTTCCGTGAATACAGTCATTATGCATTTGCATCAACAGCCCATTAAATGAACAGAAATGTGTTTTCAGAGTTATCCAGACTGCACTGATGTGTGTGGAGTTACACTGAAAAAAACAAAAACACTTTTCAGCCAAAGCTTAAACTTAAACAGGCGGTGCACAGTACTGACTTTTCTGACTGGGTGTCCTCCACTTTCCCTGCCTTACATGTGCATGTTCAAAACATGTGTGATCTATCTGTTAACCTATCTGTCTATCTATCTATCTATCTATCTATCTATCTATCTATCTATCTATCTATCTATCTATCTATCTATCTGTCTGTTTGTCTGTCTATCTGTCTGTCTGTCTGTATATCTATCTGTCTGTCTGTCTGTCTGTCTGTCTATCTGTCTATCTATCTATCTATCTATCTGTCATTTACTCAGTGTTTATGTAGGTTCTAAAATCTAAAACTTGTGTATGTACTTGAACATGTACTTGTCTTACATGTGTCTTTTCTGTGTATTTTTGATACTGATATATACATGTGATGGGGTTACGTCCAGATAAACCCATCATAAGTTGACAATCTCACAAGTCGAAAATGCATCTGATCGATCTAACCTACCGAACATCACATCTTAGCCTAGCCTATTTTAAACGCGCTCAGAGCACTTACACTAGCCTACATTCTAGCAAAATCATCTAGCACAAAGCCTGTTTTATAATAAAGTGTCGAATATCTCATGTAACTCATTGAGTACTGTACTGAAAGTGAGAAACAGAATACTTGTATGGGTGCTCACCATTAACGTACACACATGGGCGTGCGAAAACACAAAACACGATATCCAAAAGACGCTGGTAACACAGGACACTGTAGAGTATCGCTTGTTTACCCTCGTGATCGCGTGGCTGACTGGGAGCTGTGGCTCCTGGCCGCTGCCCAGCATCACGAGAGTGTCATATCGCATATCGCTAGATCAGGAAAAGATCAAAATTCAAATTCGAAATACGGTTTCTACGGAATGCGTATCGCTTTTGCACCATCGTAAAGTCGAAAAATCGTAGGTCGGGGACCATCTGTACAGCGTATTCGTTTGTGTGTGTGTGAGAGAGAGAGAGAGAGAGAGAGAGTACTCTGTGTATTTTTGGTACTAGTTTATATAGTGTATTACTGTCAGTGTTCCAGCTGTGTGGTGACAGAAATACAGTATGTGTTTGGAACAGTGCAGTCCAGCACTGTGAAGCTGATCCCTGAGTGTGTGCGTGTGTGTTGCAGGTACTGATTGACCTCTCTAACACGGCTCAGTTGGATAACACTCCACGCTGGTTGCCTCTGAAGGAGCAGAGTGAAAGTATTCACCACAGCAGGACCCATCCCCCGCCGGGGCCGCCCGGCCCAGGAGGGCAGGGGGGGCCGGGGGGTCAGGGTGGAGGTCCTGGTTCTGGAGGACCCGGAGGGACCGGGGGTACAGGCGGGCAGCCCGGTGGACAGCAGTCCCCCAGAACCTCTGTCATTAAGAGCAGGAGTCATGGCATCTTCCCTGACCCTGCTAAAGGTAGGCCACACCCACAACGCCTCACACAGCACACCCCACACGGCTCATCTCACACAGCAGCCAATCAGAATCCCAGGCCCTAGAGTCTTCAGAGCGACCAATCAGAATGCAGCAACTCAGCCAATAAAAAGCACTAAACACGCACAGCAAGGGAGTTTTTGTTCTGATATACACATACTTCACAAACACTTAGAAGTATACAAATATTTTTCTCAGCAACAGAATCAAAATATGTACACATGAATGAATGAATGAATGAAATTGCATTGACTGTAAAAGCGTGTTTACACTGGGCACTGCTGTTGTGTGTGTGTGTGTGTTAGACACTCAGGCTCCCACCATAGAGAAGTCTCACAGCAGTCCAGGCAGCTCCAAGTCATCCTCAGAGGGCCACCTGCGGTCCCACGGCCCCTCTCGCAGTCAGAGCAAGACCAGCGTCACGCAGACACACCTGGAGGATGCTGGGAACGCCATCGCTGCAGCAGAGGCGGCCGTCCAGCAATCCCGCCTCCAGCCAAGTAACCCCTCCCTCCTCCTCCGCACATGAACACGCAGCTTATCTTTTCTCTCACTCTCGTTTTTTCTCTCTCTCTCTCTCTCTCTCTCTCCTCTCTCCTCTCTCCTTCTCGCACTCTGCATCTCTCTTTTTACGTTCCTCTCCTTCATGTTTGGGCCCCTTTTTTCTTTTTTTTCTCTTCTGTTTGTATATTTTTTCTCTTCCCTCTTTCTTTTCCCGGGTTATCTTCTAATGCTTGTTGTTGAGGTAATTTGCCCAGAATGTTCTTTACAGATTAAAAAAAAAAAAGATTAACGACCGGTCTGTCCCAGAAGATGATAAGAAAGAAAAATTTTTAAACATTTTGTAGGAGAAATATTCCCTTATGCCAAGATAAAGTAACAGCAGAATCTTTTTATAAAGTTTTTATAAATATAACTTTTAAAAGTTATTCCTTTTTTTCGGATAAAATACTAGTTTGCCATTTTATTATACCTCAGTGTGGACTTGTATGGTTGGTACGATCCGAAATGATCACGTCCGAAAATCGTTCTTCTCTAAGACTCACTGAACTGACTGAAAGCAGTTTTCATAAAACCACACCTTACCTTCACCATTTCCGCAGGGAGGCCCTTTAAACCACTCTTTTCCACCCAAATCTGTCTCAGAGAACGTGACTGAGACCTGAGCCTGTGACAGCTCACCTCCATCACCGCCCTTCTTTATAAACATACGGAGGTCAGCTGCACTTTTAGACAGAAAACCAGTAAGCCCCAACTGGTTAGCTCCAGTTAAAAACTGGACTGGCAGTGAATGAAACCAATTGGTATTACTCCATAGAACACCTACAGCATGCCTTTCTTTCTTTCTCTCTTTCTCTGTCTCTCTCTTAATCGTTCTCTTTCTGTCTGTCTCTCTGTCCTTCTCTCTCTGTTTCTCTCTCTCTCTGTCTCTCTCTCTGTCCCTCTCTCTCTGTTTCTCTCTCTCTCTCTCTCTCTCTCTCTCTCTATCTCTCTCTGTTTCTCTCTCTCTCTCTCTCTCTCTCTCTCTCTCTGTCTCTCTCTCTCCCTCTCTCTCTCTCTGTCTCTCTGTCTCTCTCTCTCTGTTTCTCTCTCTCTGCTCTCTCTCTCTCTCTCTTGCTCTCTGTCTCTCTCTCTGTCTCTCTCCCTCTCTCTCTCTCCCTCTCTCTCTCTCTGCTCTCTCTCTCTGTCTCTCTCTCTCTCTGTCTCTCTCTCTCTCGGTCTCTCTGTCTCTATCTCTCTCTCTCTCTCTCTCTGTTTCTCTCTGTTTCTCTGTCTCTCTCTCTCTCTCTTTCTATCCAATGCATGTTGTCCTGCTTCTTTTGCTTTGGTCTTGTGACCTCACACAGACTCTACCCTGAAAAAAAAGCACCCACAACCCACGTCTGTTCTGCATGTGTGTGAGGTGTTAAAAATTATAA
>NC_044507.1:2935000-2940000 GCF_902362185.1 Chanos chanos
TAAATTCAGAGGTTATAAGTCGTAGAATGAAAAATATAAAATATTGTAAAGAGAAGTGAGGTCATCCCTCCCCTTTATTCCGTTCTATATTTGATATGTAGTGAGAAATAAGAATAATGACGAGAGAGAGAGAGATATATTACACACTGTTTGTTGGTTGTTTAAGTGATTTCTGACAATCTGAGTCCTGAGCAGAGAGTGGAGTGTCAGTCTGTTTAAATGCAGGATGAAGCTTCACTCTGCCCAAGGCTCTTAACACATATCCAATCGAATCGTAACCTTCGAGCATCACCAGCTTCTTATCCAGACCCCAGAAACGTAACACAGCTCCACGTCTCGCTGCGGGAAAAGCAAAACAAACAAAGCGCCGACTGTCCCATTCTATGCAGTGTTTAATGGGAAGTGCGCGGACTCTGGTGTTAGCCCGACGCCTCGGCCCGCGGGGTCTCTTTCGTTCTGTCACTGGACTGACTGGACCCAGCGTTCTGCTGAGGTACAAAGAGATTTGGGGGGAAAGTCAGCAATTTTGGGATTTGACCCCGTGACCTTCAGTGGTATGTTCCCTTGTGGTCACCGTTCTGATTGGTTAATTCAGATCACCTGACGAGGCGATTCTGACGTGTCTGTTGCTTGATTTGGAAAACGGGCCGGAGGCAGTCTTTGTTTGTTTGTCGTTGTTTTGGTTTTTTTTTTTTTTTTAGTCTAATGCAAAGAAGGACAGAGCGTGTAAGGAAAGCTTTTTTTTCCAGCTGCATCTTGTGTGATGTAATTGTTCAGATGTTGTCACCTGTGGTCTCTGTTTTGTCAGTAAGTTCTATGTGAAAATAAAATATGCAATGAATCAAAAGAAAAAACTATTTGAAAAAAAAAAGAAAAAAGAAGAGTCCGCTGAATGAGTGATTCAGCCGAATTTCCCAGAATCTCTCACTACTGTGTGTAGTCGTTTATCACCGCACGAACGTGCACCCTCGTCTGATCACGGTGCAATGATAACATCTGTGTTTGGAAATCTTTGGTTTGTTCTCAGATGACTGTGCGTGGTAACGTGTGTTCAGTTTACCTGTGTTCAGTTTACCTGTGTTCTGGTTCCAGAGACTTTGCTTTTGTTTACCAGAAGTTCCAACGCTGTTCCTAACACGATAACTCGCTCGCTCGCTTTCGTGCAGAGCGCCAACGCTAACAGTGCTAACGGTGCGAAAGAGTGTGGCCACGTTTCTCTTCACAACAACTGTTTCCAGGAGAAAAATCTCAAAGCATCACTGGACAGTAGCAGAGCCTTTTTGGGTGAGAGAAGAAGAGTTAGCCACGATTCTTTAACGCTGGGAGTCTCTCAGTGCGGCACAAGTGTTGTTTAAAAAAAAAAGAAAAAAGAAAAAAAGAAGGTTGGCTGATTTCTCACGATTTGGAGATTCAGCCAAAGCTGGGTTGGTTAGAAAACATTTGAAAACGGATATTAACATTGTCGTATATTATACGTACAGTATATCTATACCCTCACAAGACACACACACACACACACACAGTGCATTGACAGGCCAAGGTTGTGACTTGTATGCAGAAACAAACAGTACACTGAGGGTTGTAGTCACAGTGGGATAAACTGACGTTGTGCCAACCTGGCATCCGTACCAAATCCACAGCTTCAGTTTGGGTAATTCTATGCAACCTAAAGGATAATGTTTGAATGCATTTTTCTTACCATGTCATATCAGTGAACATTTGTCTGAAAAATAGAGGTATCTTTAAAGAGAATTTTACTTTTTGAGGTAAAGAGAAAAATGAGTATATAAATAGAGTATAATGATTGATTCTTTTTTTTTTTTTTTACTTCATATCTTGACTAGTGATGAATATTGATCATATGCACTTTAGTTAAAAGTTATTGTTCCTGTTTGTTTTATGGATATCAGACAAAATGAGTCGTGTGAAAATGATACTGGCATTTTTTTTTGTGACACCGCAATGTAAAATACAAGACAGTACTAACATTATTTGGAGAAACAAGTATATTAACAGCATTCATGTAAAATTTCTTCACTCTCTATCTCTCTCTCACACACACACACGCACACACATAAATACTTTCTCTCTCTCTCTCTCTCTCGCTGTCTGGACGTAGGGCGTCACACAGAAAGCAGGTCTGTGGGGACATTTTCCTGACTAAAGCAGAACTGAAACATAAGTGGATACGCTTTGTGATCTTTATGATCTTCACCTGTATCATCACCCTCTGCAGCAGTGGTGTCCGCCATTGTTCCAAAAATATTTGTTTTTGTTTTTTTTTCTTTTCTGACAAAAGAGACAAAAAGAACCTGATGAGAATAACCGTCTGTGAACGGAGGCTGTGTCTATTCCACTGTGTCTCAGTGCTACACTTCTACTCTGTTTACTTTTGATTCATCTGTCTCTGTATATTTGTTTATGTATTTATGTTTATGGATAAGATTAAATGATGGAGTTTAATGAATTGTGTTGCAGTAAAGCAGTGTGAATGTGACTTTGTTATGTGTGATTATGTAAATAACTAGCGTATTTTTTACCAGAGGACGTTTGGATATTTATTTTGACGTTGACGTTGAGCATGTGGGTGTGAACACTGACTCCATCTCTGTCTCTTCATACATGTTTGTCCCTCTGTGTGAACAGGTGATTCCACTCATTTAATTGGCCAAATTGTCAGTTCAAATTGTGTGTGAAAAATACGATGTCTGGCAGAGTCAAAACAAACAAACAAACAAACAAAAAGATTGAATTCTTTTCAACTCCAGCTGGTTGTGAAAGAATTTCTGTGTTCTCACCTGAATGTTGCATGTTTCCTGCGATGTTCGTTCATATTTTTTGCCTCCAGATTCTGTTGAAAAAGAGAAAGAAAGATATTGTAAAAAAAAAAAAATGACAAAAACAAAACAAACAAAAAATGAAAAACAAAACAAAACAAAAAAAGAAAAAAGTTGTGTCTGACATTGTATGCTGACTGTAAAGATTGCTTGTAAAATGAGTCTTGTTTTTTCCACTCCGTGTAAAAATGAACCAGTTTAATGTTATGGTTTTGTGGTTGTCCACAGGATGTCATGAGATTATGCAGATTGTGCTGTAGAAACAAACAAACAAACAAACAAAAAAACTACAAAAAGCAACTGTCTCTTCAAGTCTAAATAAATAGATATTAAAGGAAAGATTCTATTCAATATTTCACTACGACTCCTCTCTTTAATATCATGTTGAGTTTGACGTTTACAAGTAATTACTGTGTTTTTTAACACTTTAATTCAATTTTATATTTATTTTCTGATGTGTTCACAAATATCAAGACTGTCGTTCTATAGAGAGAGTGATCTGTAACACGTCACAAAAGCTATTTGTACATAAAGCTTAACTGAACTTTGCTTACTGATAACATTCTCAGGTAAATTTCATACACAAACACGTGTGTGTGTGTGTGCGTGTATATGTGTGTTTGTATATATATATATATATATATATATATATATATATATATATATATATATATGAATCTCTCATATGCATTATCTGTGCTATGAATTTACATTTACTTTTGACAAAAGGCAGTAAACCAAGACTTATTAAGTGAATTTATTAAAATTCTTTTAAATTTTTCAGTGAATGCAACCCTCCCAGTTTCAGAAACATCTGTCAGATCAAACCCCGCTGAAATGGCTATATCTTCCAGACATGTAACTGAAGGCACGGGATATCACTCACATCAGCAGAACACTGGCACTCCATTATGAAATCACAGGTTTAACATTCTAGAACCCCAACAAAGTAGAACCCTCAGTGTGTGGGAAAGTTTGCCAAAGAACAGAACAAAAATTAGAAAGACGCATAGAGACTGAAAGCTCCTGAAAGGAGTCTGAAACAAACCTGTTGCAGGTGAACTTCATAGAAAAATACACAGACTTACAGACAGAGAGACGACTGGCTCGTGCTCAGAATGAACAGGCAGGTGGGATCCTTCACCCCGACTGGCAAGGGTCAGCGAAGTCACGTAGAGAGAAAAATGAGTGCTATGGCGTGTACGATTTTCAATGAGCTTCGCTTGGAGGGAAAACTCTGTGACGTGGTGATCAGGGTGGACAACGTCGACTTCAACGCCCACAAAAACATCCTCTGCTGCTGTAGCCCCTACTTCCAGTAAGACAGAGAGAGAGAGAGTGACAGAGAGAGAAAAAGAGAGAGAGAGAGTGAGGGAGAGAGGAACAGAGCTGGAGTAGTGTACTGGAGATACCAGACTACTCAGCTTTGGATGAAGCTGGACCTTCATGACGGTTTTATTCTTTAGTCTCTAAAGACATTTGTGTTTCAGGAATTGGGGCTCGGCCCTTTATGATTAATATAAAAATAAACAGCAATTAAGCTGGAAACACATGTCTCAGAGACATGGAAGAGATTAGAGGACTCCTGTTTGAAAACCAGACTGAGCAGTACAGAGATCCCAGTCTCAGCTCCGTGTTTGGTCTGATGGACAGATGTGCTCTTCAGCCAAGCTCTGACCTGGTCAAACTGCTTACTATACTGCTTAAACAAGTTCATTCTTCATGCTCTCCTCTCTGCTATAGCTTCTCTTAACATAGAAAGTCCACAGTGGGTCAAGTATCAGGGGCAGAATTATAACTAAATTATGCTTACCTAATGTTAATGCTATTATTAATGCCAGGCAGTGAGTTTGTGCTTGTGAATGTGTTGCAGTGATGAGACACATTGTGAATGGTTTCCATAGTCACAGAGTCACACGATCAGGGAGACAGGACCAGCTCTTTAAATACCTCTCTTTGACCTTTAACCTTATGTCCTTGGTTTTTTTGTTTTGTTTTTGTTTTTGTTTTGTTTTTTCTTTTCAGGGTCCTTTTCACCAGTGGCTGGAGCACGTCGGAGAAGCTCATTTACAGCATTCCCGGTGTGTCTCCTGACATGATGCGTCTCATCATCGAGTACGCCTACACGCGCTCCATCTCCGTCACCGAGGACAACGTACAGGA
>NC_044507.1:2945000-2947500 GCF_902362185.1 Chanos chanos
CCAGGTCTACCCAACGTCCTTCAGTATGCCGCCCCCCGAGACCCCCAGGACGGCCTTAAACAGTCCTCCTCAAACAGCATGCTCTCCTTCTGACCTCTCACCCCTCCCGCAGCCACCCAGAGTATTCTCATATACACAAATAAACTCAAATAAACTTGCTTATTTCACAACACCATCGTGTTTGGGAGAGGGATGAGAGTAAGACAAGTGAAAGGGATATTTTCCTCTGCTGATGGAAAAAAAAACCCTTGTGCTGTTGTTCACATGTATTATTCCAGATATTACTCTGTACAAGGGTGAGGAGTGTGTAGAGCGATTTAAATATACACACACCAACATACACGTATGTACACACACACAAAGTGAGACCTCAGGTATTCATACACATACAGTTTGTTAAATAATCTGAGACAAACACACGCACACACAATATTTCAAACACTGGTGTATTTATAAGGCAGACGTACAACAGATCTTAATGAGAGCAATACCCACATTCAGAATATACCTTTTTATTTCCCATCAGCCCTCTCACCTACTGCTATGGAAAGAGTGGAGGGACAATTTTATGAGAGAGGCTGAGACTGTCCAGAACATTCTACAACTTTAACTTCAGCACATCATTTAAGAATTACAGCAAGAGACGTCTTCACATGTTCAGATGTCTTCACATTCTTCTTCTTCTTCTTCTTCTTCTTCTTCTTCTTCTTCTTCTTCTTCCTCTTCTTCTTCTTTTTCTTCTTCTTCTTCTTCTTCCTCTTCTTCTTCTTCTTCTTTTTCTTCTTCTTCTTCTATGTCTTCTTTACTGTTTATTATAAATCTTCTTTAAAAGTTTCTCCAAAACCCAAACCTCAAATCATACTGACAGGACGGAGCATCTGTGAGTAAAAATATTGATTTTTAACAGTTATGGATAACAGGGGGCTCTATTAAAGCTGGGGCAGTGTGGGGAACAGACCTATTAAACTTTTATAGGACACAGGGAGAGGACTTCACACCTGCCTCCAGGTGAGGAGGTGGGTATTTCAGGACCATGGACAGCTGACAGCTGACAGCCATACAAAAGAACCAGACCTTGTTTCAGTACCATGGCCAGCTCCTCAGACTTTACCCTGTAACTGCCTAATTTACAGTCAGAACACCTCGTTTTGTGGCCTTGCCTTGTGACAGAGAGGCCTTGACAAAAGCAAAGTTTCTCTCTTTTTTCATTCAAACAGAGCTGGAAACACAGTCACAGAGTGAGGCTATGCTCTTTCTCTCTCTCTCTCTCTCTCTCTCTCTCTCTCCCTCTCTCTCTCTCTCTCTCTCTCTCCCTCTCTCTCTCTCTCTCTCTCTCTCCCTCTCTCTCTCTCCCTCTCTCCTTTTCTGTTTGTCCCTCAGGATCCCTGGAGTAGAAGGAGAACACAACCCAAACCACAAACATCATCTCCTTCAAATCTCTCCTGCTGCTAAATATTCAGAAAAAGACTTTTTCCCATCTAAGCTTGGAGTTTTTACACGAGGTCTGAGTGCATTACCACTGGCCAGTTCTTGAAGCATCACTGAGTCTGGGGAGCATTCCTGCTGGCCAGTGTGTTGTGACTGCATATGATCCTACAAGATGTCCAACCCCACACCGGATGTGCCTGCCATTTTCAAAGCATTTCACTTGGATTTGTGAATGTTTTCATTCACGTACTGTATAACACAAATCTGACCCAGAGTTACTTCACGCAATACACACATTCAAATGCATTAGAAGTAAGTAATGAGCTAGTCCATTATGACCTGTCCAGGGGGCTGAATAAGGTTTGTCAAATACAGAATCTGTCTCAGCTGACCTGGCCTTGTGATTAACAGACTCCATCCACAATTCTGCAAGACAGAGAGGCAGATGCAGAGAGAGAGAGAGAGAGAGAGAGAGAGAAGGAGAGAGAGATCATGGATATGTAGCATGTTGGGAATCGTCAAGGCCCATATCAGCTGTTAAAAGAAAATAAGGTTTAGAAGGTGCAACAGCTGTATAATGCATAATAATGTGGAACGTTGTAAACACACTTTTGTGAGTGAGTGATCATTTAAACAGATGTTGATCTGATCTTGGACAGCAGGGGGAGCCAAATCCTGTATTAATAAAAATGAGAAGCCTAATTGTGAGACGCTACTGCTCACAGTTATTATACAGTAACTATGTATGTATAACATTTAAATAGCTAACAGACTAGTCCAACAGGAGGACAGGCTAAGAGACTAGTCCAACATGAGAACGGGCTAAGAGACTAGACCAACAGGAGAACGGGCTAAGAGACTAGTCCAACAGGAGAACAGGCTAAGAGACTAGACCAACAGGAGAACAGGCTAAGAGACTAGTCCAACAGGAGAACAGGCTAAGAGACTAGTCCAACAGGAGAACAGGCTAAGAGACTAGACCAAGAGGAGAACAGGCTAACAGACTAGTCCAACAGGAGAACAGGCTAACAGACTAGTCCAACAGGAGAACAGGCTAAGAGACTAATCCAAC
>NC_044507.1:2952500-2957500 GCF_902362185.1 Chanos chanos
AAATAACCAATCCGGTTGTCAATCTCTTGTAAAACCTCATGACGAGTAATCAGATTAACAGGCAGGGTAGCGTCGGCTCTGGACCAAAGTGACTGCTCTCTAACTGTCGTGGATTCGCCGTGCAGGTCTGCCTCACGGGCTCACAGCGGCGGTGCACTTGGTGCGCCCAGGGATCCCACCTGAGCATGGAGAGGAACAGAACATTGCTCCTAACGCTTCTGATCTTTGCTGCCTTTCCTGTTTCCTGCCTCTCTGAGTTTCCGACACCGCAACTGTAAGTATATCAAACCGTCGCAGTTTCGGTCTCTAGTCCCGTCTTAACGTGATTTCATTAGCTGATGGAAAGTAGACAACGACGTCGCACACCAAACTGTCGATAAAAGAGCAAGAGAAACCAATGCAACAAAACAAACAGTTTTAAACGCACCATGTGTCAAACGACGGTGCGCAACATGTCCAAATCGGAGGAACTCTTTGGAACCGCATGCCGTCTCAGCTGTCCTTAACCAACATCATTTCATTTGCGGTCTCGCCTAGAGTTATATATTTTAAAAAAAAAAGTCAGGAACACTACGAACTCATTTTACGCCATTTTCAAATTTTGTCGGAATAGTCACAACAGACGAGATATCGTTGGCGACTTTAGCTAATAACCCTTACAGCCCGTTGTTTATTTTGCTCATTCAAATTGTAAGTTTCTCTGAACTCACTGAGAGAGAGAGAGAGAGAGAGAGAGAGAGAGAGTACGTATATGAAGATTTCACTCTCAGACCACCCTGCCCCTCAGAACCGAACGAAACATATAGCTAAAGGCATTTGAGCATTTCAAGTATTTGGAAAAAAAGCCCTACTGTTCCTCTCAAACGAATTACTTCAGGAAAACGGGTTTTGAGATTTATTCAGCGGATTTTAAACAGTGTCATAAACTAGGAGTGGGGCGATATTAAACTGAATCTCTGTCTGGTCCTTACAGTCTTTGGCATGATCATTTGTGGACTGATTTTCTGGGCGGTCCACATTTTCTCTATACGGCACACACAATGTTTGTCATGACAACAAGGAATGATTCTAGGAGTAATTCAATTCCTTTTCGTGTACTCTCTCACTCTGCAGCTGGAATAATACAGCCAATGGCTGCGCCGGGAAGGGGAGGGGCTTACGCTCCACACGTCTCATTTTAATTGAGACTGCATTCCAGCTGTTGACACTAACACTCTGGGGACCTCATTGGTTATTTGTGTGTGTGTGTGTGTCTGTGTGTGTGTGTCTGTGTGTTGTTGGGGGATGTTGCATGTGTCAGTAACTGAGGCAGAGAGAGAGAGAGAGAGAGAGAGGTAATGTGTGAAGCTTGGATAAATGCCAACAAGCCAATCTATAAGTGGCCTTGTGCCTTCTCTCTCTCTCTCTCTCTCTCTCTCTGTCTGTCCTCTGAGAGGAGACTCAGTACACACGGAGCCACATACAGAAAAGAGTGACTGCTAGTGTACTGGGGGAATCCATCTGACATCACACACACACACACACACACACACACACATGCCTCATGATGCAGTCTGAAACATTTTACTGCACATCATTTATCACACAGAGAGAGAGAGAAAGAGAGAGAGAAAGAGAAAGGGAGAGGGAGGGAGAGAAATGGCGAATAATTTTAATACCCCAGAGTTTATTGGTAGAATGTTCATTACTGTTTCAGATAATATTACATTTGTGTGTGTGTGTGTGTGTGTGTGTGTGTGTATGTTTATTATACACGCTGGCTTTGAAATGACCTATATTTAGGTTGGACTTTAGTGTTGAAATTTGCCAGGAAATCCACCCAGGACATGCAATTACTTTGCCCTCTGATCTCAACCGCAGATATCTCTCTCGCACATACACACAGACATACACACACAAAGGCACATGGCACACACACACCCCCACACACCCACATGCACACGCACACACGCACACACACGCATACACACATTCACACACAATCACACACACACACACACGCACGCACACACGCGCATGCACACACACGCACACACACAAACGCATGCACACACACACACGCATGCACACACACGCACACAAATGCACGCACACACACTCACACACACACACATACACACCCATGTATGCACATGTGCACACACACTCATGCATATACATGCACATAGACACAATAACCCATGCACACACACACACACACACACACATAATTTTGCATACTTGTAACAATGTAGTAACAGAGGGAGAGTGTAAGGTACAGACAGATGTATAGAGACAGGAGGGTGACAGACAGATGTATAGAGACAGGAGGGTGACAGACAGATGTATAGAGAGACAGGGGAAAAGAAGGAGACATCAGTGAGAACACTGGTGTGTCATTTTTCTCTCTCCTAAGTCGAAGCTTTTCGTCTGTTCTGATTGTTCCAATCCTGTTTCCTTAAGTCTGATGCAGCCCCTCTCCACGATGGACACTTATAAACGATACACCCACGTGTGTGATGGATACACCAGTTTATGGCTTGGCTCAGTCTTCTCACTCTCCTCTCCTCTTATCTGATCAGATCTAAACTGCTCTGTCTAAGAAATACTGAAGCATCCCGTCTTTGATTAAAAAAAAAAAACAGGAATAAAAAATGAGGCTGTCATTCTTGTCCCCCCCCCCTCTCTCTGTCTCTCTGTCTCTCTGTCTTTGTCAGAGCAGACATAATCCTTGCCTGTAAAAGGATTAAATAGCTTATTATAGAGTCCCAGAGAACAACAGAATGGGCTGAATGAATGAGTGCTACTGGCACGCATACATGTATGTGTGTGTGTGTGTGTGTGTGTGTGCACGTGCGTGTGTGTGTGTGCGTGTGTGTGTGTATGTGTGTGTGTGTGTGTGTGTGTGTGTGTGTGTGTGTGTGTGTGTGTGTGTGCGCGTGCGTATGTGTGTGTGTGTGTGTGTGGTAGTGTGAATGAAAGCACAGGCAGGATTAATGGAAACCTGTGTCTGAACACAAAAGGCTTGTCTGGTGAAAAGAAACACTTTTAATGACTATTCACAGTTCTCTGAAATCAGAGAGTCAAGACATGGACAGGAGAGAGAGAGAGAGAGAGAGGGACAGAGACAGAGAGAGAGAGAGTGAGAGAGGGAGAGAGAGGGAGAGAGAGAGAGGGAGAGGGAGAAAGAGTGAGAGAGAAAGCAGTCAAGCCATAGCTGTTTAGTTCAGATGTCCAATAAGAATGCAGACACACACACACACACACACACAGAGAGAGAGTTAGTTGTAATAGTTTCCAAGTACTTGAGAGGTCCTTAACTTTTCTGAACTTGGTGATGTTATTGTAAATGAATTTTTCTGGTGAATTGTGTATGTGTGTGTGTGTGTGTCTCAGAGAGAGGTCTTGACCTCTCCTCTCAGTACAAAGCCATTCTGAGGCAGGAGAATGATTTGGTTGAACTTTAACCGCTCTAACACTTTGATGCTGAGTGCAGCCATTTGGTCCATCAGCAACAATACATCAACACAGCCACTTGGTTTTCCTTCCTCTCTGCATGTGTGTGTGTATGTGTGTGTGTGTGTGTGAATGAGAGAGAGAGAGAGTGAGTTGAATATGTATGTGTGTGTGCATATATATACATACATATATATACATACATACATATACATACATACATACATACATACACACACACACACACACACACACACACACACACACACACACACACACATATATGTATATGTATATGTATATATGTATGTATGTATGTCCATCTATCTGTGTGTGATCATGACTCTCACTGTGTGTGTGTGTGTGTGTGTATGCTCTGTATGTTTTTATGTCAGATTAGTACTGTGGCATTCGTGGGACAATTTTAATTGTTCAGGCACAAGGTGATATCCACCACCACAAAAATGTATAAGTGAATAATTGTATTGCCCTTTGGGTAGACGTTAACCAAGCACAGCCACGCTACTCCACACCTCTATTGATTCATTTAATGAAACACGTTCCAATCCAGATATGTTCAACAGAAGATTTCTCTCTTTCGTTGTTCAGCACAAAGAAGCAAATCAGAGTCTCTTAAGGGCTAAATGAGGCGGATCCTCCTCTGGGAGAAGGCGTGTGCTAATCACAGTAAAGGAGAGGGGGAAAAAAGAAAGTTTTCCTCAGTTAAAACCCACCTCAGGTGGCCCGCGTACAAACGGAAACATTTTCAGAACAAAAATGAACACAATAACAAAAACGTAGGCTTCAGATTTACAGACTCTTAACTGAAAATGACTGCTACAGGATTAAATCGAATTCAATTCGTTTAACAGAGATACGCACACAAGGCAACCCAGGCGGGAAAATAAGACAAAAATAAAAATAAACAGAAAATAAAACAATTACCCAAAAGAAATCTTCCCTGTTTTCAGCTACCTATTCATGCAGTCTGTGATTTGACTGGACCGAAAATTTAAAAAAGAAAAAAAAAGGTCAGACCATATCAATCACACCATTTCCGTGTCACCTGCCGAAAAATGCTAAAACAATTCACAACAGGAGTGTCGAGGGAAATGCGATCGCGGAGCTTTAAAAAACGCTGCAGAATGAACAACACTCCGCTCTCTTTATAAAACCACAAAAACCTGTACAGCCCATCCGAACAACACAGCAACCGCAGGTCGACCAGGAGCCCCTTAGACTACTCAGCTCTGCAGGCGCATGCCTGTGTGCCCGTCTGCGTGAGTAACGCAGCAGCCGCAGGCCGACCAGGAGCCCCTTAGACTACTCAGCTCTGCAGGCGCATGCCTGTGTGCCCGTCTGCGTGAGTAACGCAGCAACCGCAGGCCGACCAGGAGCCCCTTAGACTACTCAGCTCTGCAGGCGCATGCCTGTGTGCCCGTCTGCGTGAGTAACGCAGCAGCCGCAGGCCGACCAGGAGCCCCTTAGACTACTCAGCTCTGCAGGTGCATGCCTGTGTGCCCGTCTGCGTGAGTAACGCAGCAGCCGCAGGCCGACCAGGAGCC
>NC_044507.1:2965000-2967500 GCF_902362185.1 Chanos chanos
ATTGGACGATCTCTTCTGAGATTTGTGGGAAACCTCGAAATCATGAAATTAGTCTCCCCTCTTCATCTGCATAATCTTATGATGTTACGTGTGTGTGAGTCAAACTGTCTTTGTTCATCAGCTTTTCCAACATAAAGTTATTTTGTTTGTATGTGTTGTGTGTGTTGTGTGTGTGTGTGTGTGCCAGCTGAAAGCAAACATGTTGTCTGGTGTATAAGTAAGGCCCCACACACATGGCCTCTAGCCCCTGTCTCTGTGTTATTAGAGTTTGCACTGACACCAGGGGTTTGTGCACTGTAATTAAGGACTGAATAATAGATGTGTGTGTGTGTGTGTGTGTGTGTGTGTGTGTGTGTGTGCGTGCGTGCGTGCGAATGCGTGTGTCTGTGTGGGGGAAGGTGTTGTTTGAACAGAAAGACTTTCTCTGTGTTCATCTGTCACTGGGATCAATTTCTCAAGTAATTGTGTGTGTGTGAGTGTCATTTGCACGTGTGTGTGTGCACATGCGTTTTTGTGTGTGTGTGCATGTGTATGTGTGTGTGTGTGTGTGTGTGTATGTATGTGTGTGTGTGGTGAGACAGGCATCCTCTGAGCTGTTCTGTTTGATGTGAGGAATATTCACATGAGGAAACACTGGAACATCTGCTGCTAACCCTGTATCTCTCTAATCAAGCTCCACTCATTACACTGCCTTACACACAAACACACACACATACACACATACAAGCACGCACGCAGATGACAAAGACACAGACAAACACACACACATACTCACACACTTAAATGACACAAACACACATGCACACACGCAGATGACACAGACTCACACACACGTGCGCACACACATATGTACATGTACATACTCCACACACACGTGCACACACACATATGCATTCACACATCAGTATGTGACCAAAGCAGCACTGCTGGTTTGAGTGCTAAATGAGGCGGTGCATTAACAGGGCAGAGTGAATGAGTGTAGTAACAGGGCAGAGTGAATGAGTGTAGTAACAGGGCAGAGTGAATGAGTGCAGTAACAGGGCAGAGTGAATGAGTGTAGTAACAGGGCAGAGTGAATGAGTGCAGTAACAGGGCAGAGTGAATGAGTGTAGTAACAGGGCAGAGTGAATGAGTGCATTAACAGGGCAGAGTGAATGAGTGCATTAACAGGGCAGAGTGAATGAGTGTAGTAACAGGGCAGAGTGAATGAGTGCAGTAACAGGGCAGAGTGAATGAG
The DNA here is from genome assembly GCF_902362185.1 of Chanos chanos. Lineage (NCBI taxonomy): Eukaryota > Metazoa > Chordata > Actinopteri > Gonorynchiformes > Chanidae > Chanos > Chanos chanos. Next base: position 2,966,238 of record NC_044507.1, read on the forward strand.
TGCATTAACAGGGCAGAGTGAATGAGTGTAGTAACAGGGCAGAGTGAATGAGTGCATTAACAGGGCAGAGTGAATGAGTGTAGTAACAGGGCAGAGTGAATGAGTGAAGTAACAGGGCAGAGTGAATGAGTGCATTAACAGGGCAGAGTGAATGAGTGTAGTAACAGGGCAGAGTGAATGAGTGCATTAACAGGGCAGAGTGAATGATTGCATTAACAGGGCAGAGTGAATGAGTGTAGTAACAGGGCAGAGTGAATGAGTGAAGTAACAGGGCAGAGTGAATGAGTGCATTAACAGGGCAGAGTGAATGAGTGTAGTAACAGGGCAGAGTGAATGAGTGTAGTAACAGGGCAGAGTGAATGAGTGTAGTAACAGGGCAGAGTGAATGAGTGCAGTAACAGGGCAGAGTGAATGAGTGTAGTAACAGGGCAGAGTGAATGAGTGTAGTGAAGTAACATGTTACGGGTCCCAGGACGGGAATCACCGTGATGATTTGTGTGTCTGAAAAACAAATGTATTCGACTGAGAGAGTTAGGACGCAAACCACCGTTTCTCTTCCCAATTATCTCTTTATTGTAGAAACCAGAATACAAGAAGTAACATTTAAGACTCTCCCTAATGGGCAGAATGAGTGAGTGAAGTAACAGGGCAGAGTGAATGAGTGCAGGAACAGGGCAGAGTGAATGAATTAGAGTGACTAAGAGCAGCTGAGGGCAGAACAGAGGCTGTTAGCTTTGACTGTTTTTGATCAGGTCCACTGAGAATAGCATATGTCTCAAATCCTCATCTGCCGCTGATGTCACACTACTGCCTGCTCATAATGAAACATGTTCTATTCAAACCACTGTCAGCTGGAACAAACGGACACTGCTCTCTATGAAGGAAAGCACCCTTAACAGATGCTCTATTACATTTTGAACAATTCAAATATCACTATAAATATTATTGCACTTGAAAAATGTTCTGTGTGTGTGTGTGTGAGTGTGTGTGTGTGTGTGTGTGTGTGTGTGTGTGTGTGTGTGTGCGTGTGTGTGCGTGACGTGCGTCCCAATATTAATATTCTAAAAATAAATCTGTTTTCCTCTTTAAGCTGTTACATTTCCCTGTGAAAGCAAATGGTGTGTTAGTTCTCACATGCAAATGCTGCTCTCATCAGTATCATCATCTCCATATTGCTCCATGACAGCTCTAAGTCAGACTGTGGTACTGTTATGGACTGTGGTATTGTTATATCAGATTGTGGTATATTTTTATGTGTGTGTG
>NC_044507.1:2972500-2977500 GCF_902362185.1 Chanos chanos
AAGGATAACGTTTGGAAAAGTATATTTGGTATTCCGGTAGAAATGCTTCCCAAATCAGTTTGGGATGAAGTCCTGTGTGTAGTTCATTGCATGTGTTTGGATTTTGAGATATACCTTTGATTTTCACAGAAAGATGCGTACAGCAAAACAGCACACAGATATTCTTACAACAATGCGCAGATCTTCAATAATGAACTCAGTATTAGCATACGCCTACTCATCTCTAGGCGTGTATGAGCGTGGCAGAGTCACTAATCATGTCAGCGATCATCTCTTTGCTTAGTTATACTTACAATCCCATGCTGTTGAGTTGAAACCAGTTCTAAACCACTTATTGTAAAGTGCATGGTGCTATTCTGTGTAGTTTTACTCTGAGGTGGAGTAGGTGTAATTTTTACTCTGAGATCTAATTTTACTCTGAGGTGCAGTAAGTGTAATTTTTACTCTGAGGTGGAGTTGGTGTAATTTTTGCTCTGAGGTGGAGTAGGTGTAATCTTTACTCTGAGGTGGAGTAGGTGTCAATCTTTACTCTGAGGTGGAGTAGGTGTAATTTTTACTCTGAGGTGGAGTAGGTGTCAATCTTTACTCTGAGGTGGAGTAGGTGTAATTTTTACTCTGAGGTGAAGTAGGTGTCAATCTTTACTCTGAGGTGGAGCAGGTGTAATTTTTACTCTGAGGTGGAGTAGGTGTCAATCTTTACTCTGAGGTGGAGTTGGTGTAATTTTTACTCTGAGGTGGAGCAGGTGTAAATCTATAATCCAGAATCCACAGGGTGCATGTGCATTTTTTTCTCTTCTTCTTCTTACTCAGCTAACATGCTCCCTAGTCCCCAGGCTTCCATGATTAATCTGGAGTCAGATTATTGATGACAGATCCAGTGGCTTTATTGACTGGCTCCAGTGAGAGATTAAAGTAATCTGAGTGATGAATAGACCAGAGCAAGTCTGGACAGGGAGAATTAATGTCTGATAAACCTAGTACTGCAGCAGGCTGGGTCTAGTCCTAGCCTGTCTTATTTAACATGAAATGAACGGAGAATCACTGCACTAGCAAACAGGGCCAGACCAATAGCTCTGCCCCGAAGGATGGTAGAGGAATTCACAATCAGACATAGGTCCGAGTCTCTTCACAAGGGCCTTTCTCTTTCAAGGTTTTCTTTTTCTATTCCTTTTCTACTCTACTCTACTCTCTCTCTCTCTCTCTCTCTCTCTCTCTCTCCCTCTCTCTCTCTCTCTCTCTCTCTCTCTTTCTCTCTCTTTCTCTCCCTCTCTCTAAAGAGTCATCCAGCTTCTTTGTTTGCAGGCTGAATCCTCTGAACAGATTCATTCTATTGTTAGCAATTCCTTGTTAGCCTTTGCGTGTTTGTGTGTGTGTGTGTGTGTGTGTGTGTGTGTGTTTGCGTGCTCATGCTCGTGTGTGTATGTGTGTGTGTGTGTGTCATTGATTAATTAATGGGTTTAATGAATAGAGACATACTGCTCTCTGGGTTTCCATTGGACTGGTCTCCACGTCAAAACAGGCAGCAAAGAAACTTTAATGACCAACCGCCAGCCGCTAACGATGCTGTCATGGCAACGGTCGTCGTGACGACGGCATACTGTTTGCCATACTCTGCATGCGGCGTGCATAGATACATGTGTTTATATATTCATATCGCCTTGGCTGTCTGGGATGTAATACGCTATCAGAGAAAGGGATGTAGCACGATGCTACGCACTGATAGAGCCATCTATCTGTGTTTTACTGAGGAGTTTATTCGGCTGAAAGATTGGATAAAGGCAGTGTGTGTGTGTGTGTGTGTGTGTGTGTGGGAGGGTGTGGGTGTCGGTGTGTGTCCGGGGCCTCTGTGCATGGTTTTGGATTGTTAAAGTAATCATTTTTATGCTGATAGCAGTGCTCATCCCTCCTGAGCATTGTAATGTTCACTAGTCACACCACCAATCTGAAGGGATGTGTGAGATTGAAGTGGTGTGTGTGTGTGTGTGTGTGTGAGAGAGAGAGAGAGAGAGAGAGAGAGAGTATTTTTAGTTTCTCCCAGACTGTGCAGAGGAGGTGATGAGTCTACTGGAACACAGCCTAGACCCACAACTTGCCTGAATGCATTACTCTGTGTGAGCTCGTGCACGTGTGTGTGTGTGTGTGTGTGCGTGTGCGTGCGTGCGTGCGTGTGACATTAGTTATAGGGACTAAGATGAGGGGGTTGTTGTATGTGTTTGGGAGGGGAGGTGCTCTGTCTGCAGTATTTTGGGTACACACACTGTATCAGAAACCTTGCGCAGAGCTTAACTCTGGTTAACCATTTAGTCAACTGTGTGTGTATCTGTGTGTGTGTGTATGTAAAGGGGTATCAGGACAACCCTTCCTCACCCTCTCTCTCTCTCTCTTTCCCCTCTCTCTCTCTCTCTCTCTCTCTCTCTCTCATACACCCCCCCCCCCTTTAAATGTAATATCTGCCCTGCAAGCCTGTTAGGTGCAGTTAAAATATGATACATCCACTCTTGTCAAATAAATTTCCACAGAGTTCAGTTTTACCTCGCTGAATTAAATATATCTTTATGGGCTTTGATTCCACACATGCTGTCTCAGTGGCTGGAGTAAGGTTATAGGAAACCAAGCTCATATTTGACAGGATCAAATCTCTCCAATTTGCAGAGCCATCTAGACCTAGTATAGTAAATTTAAAGGGATAAGCAATCCAAAACCATCCACACAGGTCCCTGGGTTTACGATTAAGCTTAGGGTTGCGGTTTAGGTTATGGTCAGGGTTAGGGTTAGGGTTGTGGTTTGGGTTATTGTCAAGGTTAGGCTTAGATTGCTGTTCATTAATTTTCTTATGACGGATATCACTGGAGGGTCCCCTCAATATTGCTTGCAAGGTACATTTGTGTGTGTGTGTGTGTGTGTGTGTGTGTGTGTGTGTGTGTGTGTGTGTGTGTGTGTGTGTGCGTGCGCGCACACGCACGCGCTTGTGTTAGCACTGCTATCTGAATGTGCTTTGATGGCTGTATTTATAGATCAGTAGGTGTGTTGGTCTCTGATTGCGAGCAGCAGACGCTATGTCTGATGGACGTGTGTTTATTTAAGGCAGGCGCTGGGCTAGCAGCTCGGACACACGATACTGCTAACTCACACGCTAACTTACATTACCAAACACCGCTCAGGCCAGCAGGGTCAAATACTGATAAGTCACTTTACCGGACGTCAATCAGACAGTACACAGTAAATGACTGTTCATTCACATTACCAAACAGGAGTCAGGAGCACACAGAAAAGAGAACGGGCAGGCTTGATTAACCCCACTCTTCAGTAAACCAGACGTTCATTGTTCCCTTCGGTGGATTAGCGCCTGGCTTTGAGTGGCACATGCTACTTAGTGTCATTACTTGCCTTGGTACTTTATAGTTCATACAAAGAGAGGTGTTTGAATGATTTAAGAATGCACTGGTACACTGAATGAATATAATCTCAGAGAGAGAGAGAGAGAGAGAGAGAGAGAGAGAGAGAGAGATGTACATTAAATATGTTAAATATTTAAATATGTTGACTGCTTACCATACACATCAATTCCATATTAGTATTGTTAATATGGACCATTTACTGGGCAGGCTGTTTGCGGGATCTGTTCAAGCTGAAATACTGTTGCATTAGTTTGCACTGAACTACTTTATTATAGTTTCGTATTGATTCTTTTTATCATGTAGAATTCAAGTTATATTTTAATCTCGTTTTGTTTGTTTTAGAACTGTTAACCTGTGTTAGTAAGATGGAGTGTGTGTGTGTGTCTGCGTGTGTGTGTGTGTGTGTGTGTGTGTGTGTGTGTGTGTGTGTGTGATTTTTGGCTCTTTGTGAGGCTACCAGTGCTTACTCACAGGTCAGATGAGCTTATACTGGTCATCGCTCTCATACCGGACATTTAGGCTTAATCCTGCCCGTGCTCTCTGTGGAGTCTGAGCGGACATATTCTTCTCTGTATTAATAACCTCCACATTCTATGATGTTTACAAGAGATTTATTAATATGGCGCTAATGGGAGATTCGTTACTGTGGTTTTTATGTTGCCTGTTGTCATCTCGTTATTTGTCCAGTACTGTGAAGTGTTCCTCCACCTGTTACATCCACTCTGTGTCCGCTGACGGAGAGAGGTTCTCGTAAAAACGCCTAAATGCTATAAACTCTCTAATGTTAAGATCAGCTCTTTCTCTGTCCCTGTCTGATTAACCTTTTCAAACTCTCTGGCACCCCCCCAAAAAACCTCTTCCTCTCTTTGAGAACGGCATGGCCCACGCCAGCTGCTGTCAACCCTGTTACATCTGCCGGGTCCCCCAAAAGGCCACACTCACACTCTGTGCGTGTCTCATTAGTGCCAAAACCGTGTCCACCATGTCACCCTTACACCGCCGCAATCCGCGGACACTTAGACAACGAAATTATCCAGGTCATTATCTGTGCTATGCATGGTCTGTCCTAAAACACCACAGTAGACTAGAGAGTGTCTCACCGTCTCTGAATGACACATTACATTGTGACAGGATTTTTTATTTATTTATTTATTTATTTTCATCTTTTTTTTTTTTTTTGTGAGAAGTATTTTTCTCGACGCTGTAGTGGAGAGTCAGTGAAACAGGTCATTCTGAATATGATTTCGTTATGACTTTCTGAAATCGTTATGTAACATTCACAGTCTTGTTCGACGAGTTGAAAAATGGTTTTCCACTGGTTTCTGTGATGGAGGCGATGCATATGTATTACCTACAAGGCTTTCCTTCTCTTACAACACAAATCATTCCATATGGGATTTTTGGATATTATCTCTGTCTCCTCTCTCTGTCAAAAATGGAGACTCTGTGCTACATGGGGCATATGAGAATGAAACAATTGTAATTTAACGGCTGTGATTTAGATGCGAGTGTATGTAATAGGTGTGATTTAGAGATGAATGTGCATAGAAGTAATTGATGTGAATTGCTGGTGAATGTCATAGATGTAATTGATGTGAATTG
>NC_044507.1:2985000-2995000 GCF_902362185.1 Chanos chanos
TTTCCAGCGGAGTCTGAGCCGTGTTACTGATGCGTAAATACTTCTTCAGAGAACGCTTTCACACAGCACAAATGAATGCATTTATTTTTGCACATTTGGAGATATAATTCTTCATACACACCATGTGTTCCTGATTATGTTTCTCTGGGTGCGTGTACGTGTGTGTGTGTGTATATGTGTGTGTGTGTGTGTGTTTTACACAGCAACCATAGTCCTGAATGAGCTGAACTGGACGGAGGCCCTGGAGGACGTCTTTAAGAAGAACAGGGAGGAGGATGACACGCTGCTCTGGCAGGTGTTTGGCAGTGCCACTGGACTGGCCCGTTACTACCCAGGTGTGTGTGTGTGTGTGTGTGTGCCGGCGCATGTGCGTGCAGGTGCACGTCTGTGTGTGTGTGTGTGTGTGTGTAATAAACAAACAAAAGCATATGATACAAAACAATAAATTGATGTTACACATTGCATGAACACTTTTTTCTTTTGTCTATATTTTGAAGCCATGGTGTTCATTTGCAGCTGTCTCATTAGTTGATCCAGCTGATGAACATTTTCACGAAGTCATTAAGTTATTCTTATTATTCATATATGACTTTCTAAGGCACTTAGAGGTTAAAGGTCAAACATGTGCTCACCGCCCCCACTATTTCTAGCTATGGCTGTGTCTGAAATGGCATACTGCATACTACTCGCACACTGATCTTGACGTAAAAGTAGTAAGTAGTATGCGGTACGTGAAAAATAAAAATTTTGCAGTACACGACAGTTACCCGGATGATGTGCTACTCTGGTGAAAATTTGCAGTATACAACCGGAGCTCACTTCATCTGGTACTGCATCCCATGAAGCAACGCGGTGATTTTCAACTGTCAAAAAATTCAAAAAACGTGGCGGACAGCGGCAGAAGCGGCTTCATAATTGTTTTCATAATTGCGTACCATACTGTGTACTAGCGTGTGGAGTAGTATGCAGTACACAGTGTATACTGGGCCAGTATGCCAGTATGCAGTATGCAGTACACAGTGTATACTGGGCCAGTATGCAGTATGCAGTACACAGTGTATACTGGGCCAGTATGCAGTATGCAGTACACAGTGTATGCTGGGCCAGTATGCAGTATGCAGTACACAGTATGCAGTACACAGTATGCAGTACACAGTGTATACTGGGCGAGTATGCAGTATGCAGTACACAGTGTATACTGGGCCAGTATGCAGTGTGCAGTACACAGTGTGTACTGGGCCAGTATGCAGTATGCAGTACACAGTGTATACTGGGCCAGTATGCAGTATGCAGTACACAGTGTATACTGGGCCAGTATGCAGTGTGCAGTACACAGTGTATACTGGGCCAGTATGCAGTATGCAGTACACAGTGTATACTGGGCCAGTATGCAGTATGCAGTACACAGTGTATACTGGGCGAGTATGCAGTATGCAGTACACTGGTATGCCATTTCGGACACAGCCACACACTCTCTCTGTGTAACAATGAGAATAGGTTGGACCTTTTCAGTCCTTTCTTTGCTGTCAGGACCAAATGTTTTCATTTGGTTTTTTTGTCTGTCTCTAATTGGTAAACACAACACGTGATCCTGTCTGAAATTACATTGGCATTTCAATCTAAAATTATTATGAGAAATACGCCAAGGGCTGTGCTCTCAGCGTTTGGTTTAGCCTTGCCGTCTTAACGATGACGGAGGAGGGAGGTAATGAAGCACACTGTTCATTTTCATTAAACCACATGCACTAGAATCTAACCCCACTTTCAAAAGTTTACACAGAAATGGTTTATTAATAAATGTGTGTAGGCTAAACTGATGGAACAAGAGGAAAGTTTAAATTTGAATGTGTGTGTGTGTGTGTGTGTATGTGTGTGTGTGCATGTGTGTGTGTGTGCGTGCGTGCGTGCGTGCGTGTGTGCGTGCGTGCGTGCGTGCGTGGGTGTGTGTGTGTGTGTGTGTGTGTATCTCACTGCAGGGTATGATCAATATGTGCTGTCACAAATGTCTCAAGAAATTACAGTCTTCACGTTCTTTGACATGTCTCACACACACACACACACACACACACACTCACACACACACACACACACACACACACACGCAGGGTGTGTGGTGGCATGATCAGTAATTTTCAAGTATAGCACTCTGTTAATTTTCTTACTGAAACCAAACTCATCAAATCCCAGTTTTTGTGTATTGGGGAAAAAAGAAATTCTTTCATGCTTTAGTTTACTGGGCCAGCTCTCACCTTCCCTCCCCTCTCCCCGTGAGTGCAGCGTGCTGATGACTATTCATGTCTCAGTGTGTCTCATGGTGTGTTTCTGACGTCAGACTGATTCTGGAGAAAGGCAAGTGTTGATTGCATCCTAAGTAAACAGAGTGCAAAGTGAGATCTCACTCTCTGTAAACTAACCCTGGGAAATGACAACATGCGTTTCTGCTTTAGTGCATTTTCCACGAGTCCGTCAGTGAATATAGTGAATAGTGAATCCGCTGTACTTCCCATTACCATTATTATTATTATTATTATTATTATTATTATTATTATTATTATTATTATTATCATTATTATTAACATTATTATTAACATTATTATTATTATTATTATTATTATTATTATTATTATTATTATTATTATTATTATTAAAGTTACTTCTGTTGTTACAGTACTGTATTACTACAGTGATGCTGTTGCAACGCTGGCACTGTATCACTACTGTTTCTGTTACATTGTTACATTGTGTTACATTGTGACTGTAGTATTACTGCCATTTCAGACACAGCCACACTCTCTCTCTGTGTAACAATGAGAATAGGTACATTGTGACTGTAGTGTTACTGCAGTGTTACATTGTTACATTGTGTTACATTGTGACTGTAGTGTTACTGCAGTGTTACATTGTTACATTGTGTTACATTGTGCTGTATTGTGTCACTCTTCTCACTGTTACATTGAGCTTATGTTACCATGTTATACTTCATTGGAACCTCTCTCTCTCTCTCTCTCTCTCTCTCTCTCTCTCTCTCTCTCTCTCTCTCTTCTCCCCAGCTTCTCCATGGATGAATGCCAGGAAGTCACCCAGTAAAATAGACCTGTATGACGTGCGACGCCGACCATGGTACAAACCTCCTCCACTCTTTTTCTTTTAAATCAGTGTCTCTCAACAAATCCTCACACACTTACAGTCCCTTCTGATTGTCCTCCACATTCGTACTGTAAGAGATTTGCCCCTTTTGTTTGTTTGTTTGTTTGTTTGTTTTGTTTTTTGCGTTTGGAACAGTTTCCTGATAATGCTTGTTAATAGGTGCTATGATTTATTTTGTGTGTTTTTTTTAAGAAACAGGTTGTGTTTTTGTCTTTTAAATGGCATGCTTGTCACTGTCTGAGAATGAATGGTTATGATGGAATATGTTTATATAGGTATATTCAGGGAGCGGCCTCTCCAAAGGACATGCTCATTCTGGTGGATGCGTGAGTAGATTTCATATCGCCCGTCATCAAATGAATCCTTTTTCTGTCTACAGAAGACGCCATAACTGTCACAATAAGACACATCAGACACATTCTAGTCAAGGACATGTGTACACCAGTGCTGTCAGGGACCAAGTGTCTCTTGACTGTGTGTGTGTGTGTGCTAGAGTATAAAGGAGGAGGATATGTCGTGTGTTACATGTGTGTAATCTGTGTTTTGCTGTCTGCTGTAGGAGAATATGTTGTGTGTTTAATCTGTGTAATCTGTGTTTTGCTGTCTGCTGTAGGAGAATATGTCGTGTGTTACATGTGTGTAATCTGTGTTTTGCTGTCTGCTGTAGGAGAATATGTTGTGTGTTTAATCTGTGTAATCTGTGTTTTGCGGTCTGCTGTAGGAGTGGAAGTGTGTCCGGATTAACACTGAAACTCATCAGAACTTCAGTCAGTGAGATGCTGGAGACGCTGTCTGATGATGACTATGTCAATGTGGTTCATGTGAGTAGTACACACTCTTAGTGTATGTGTATGTGTGTGTCTGTGGATCTGTGTGTCTGTCTGTGTGTGTTGCTGTTAAGGTGTGTGTGTGTGTGTGTGTGTGTGTGTGTGTGTGTGTGTGTGTGTAGTGTGTGTGTGTGTGTGTGTGTGTGTGTGTGTAGTGTGTGTGTGTGTGTGTGTGAGGGACGGCAAGGCAGTAATGAAATATGGATCTGGTTGTAGCTGCCGCCTGAAAACAGACCTCTGATGAAAAGCCTGAATGGGAAGTGTGTGTGTGTGTGTGTGTGTGTGTGTGTGTGTGTGTCTGTGTGTGTGTGTGTGTGGAGCTGAATTGAAAGTGGGAGAGTGAAAGAGAGAAACCAGCTGTGAAAGACAGAGGACAAAGGAACGGACTATAGCTATCACTCTTTTCACCAGCATTTCTCCTCTTCTTTTCTCACGTCTCCCATCCATCCATCCATCCATCCATCCATCCATCCATCTCTCTCTCTCTCTCTCCCGTGGCCGCATCATTAATATGTGTGAGACAGCATGGAGACCTTTTATTTTAACTGTCCCTACTCCATCCTGAGTCTCCATTCTCACACACGCAGTCCTGTCACACAGCTCTGATCCAGCCTCTTACATCCTACCCTGCCTCCTGCTCGGATCATGGATGTGTTTATTTGTATTCAACTTTTGTTTGTTTACTGCCTTTTTTTTTTTTTATTGTTGTGCACTTCGATTAGCTGGGTCTCACTTGAATAGTTTTTGGGAGAGTGTTATCTGATTTTTTGTAAGTTGGTGTTGGTTTTTTTTTTTTTTTTTGACAAGGATTTGAAAATATCTGTTTGGCATCAGTGCTTCACTGCACTGATAACGGATTAACTTCCTCAGATCTGAGAGCATGCTCCGCTTCACTTCATGTGTGTGTGTGTGTGTGTGTGTGTGTCTGCATGTGTGTGTGTGTGTGTGTGTGTGTGTGTGTGATAAGGTGTTGAGTGGTTGTATATGATAAAGGCTGTGCTTTGGGGTAAGACACAGGCATGTTGCCGATGGTTACATCAGAAAAGGGCAGTAGCGTGGGTGGGGCAGATGTTGGTATGGAGAACATAGAGTGTCTGACCTCATCCAACACCTCCCCTTTATCATCGATCAGCCAGACTGCACCTGAATCCTCACATTCTCTCTGCTCCCCTAGACATATTACACACATCTGTACAGTTAGAATTCAAATGGTATATGTAGACATGTATGTATGACGTATTCAGTCAGTGTCAGTCAGTGATTCACTCACTTATTGATTCAATGACTCACTCTCTCACCGATTTAATATCTGATTTACTGATTCATACACATGGTTCATTTGCTCACTGATTCTCCAACTCTCTCACTCTCGCTCACTCACTCTCTCACTCACTTGCTTGCTCACTCACTCACTCACTCACTCACTCACTCACTCACTCACTCGCTCACTCATTCACTCATTCACTCACTCACTCACTCACTCACTTACTGACGATGTCTCTTGCACATTCACTCATTTATTCACTAATTCTTTTACTAATTCCCTTACCCAATGACTCACTCACCTACCGATTGACTCCCCGATTCAGTCCCTCACTGGTTGACTCATTCACTCACTGATTCAGTCACTCACTAGTTGACTCATTGATTCACTGATTCAGTGCCTCACTGCTGACAGGCTGGTTCATTAAGTCAGGTCATATTTCATGCATACTAATGATAACTCAGACGCACAACCTTAGGTCGCTTCAGATGACATTTACATTTAGACACACTGATATGCTGGACAAACACACTGCTCAGCAAATTCCACTGTGTATGTGTGTGTGTGTGGGTAAGAGTGTGTGTCAGCGTGTGTGTGTGTGTGTGTGTGCGTGTTTGTGTGTGTGTGTGTGTATGGAGAGTGTGTTTGTCATTGTCCTCCCTGGGTCACGCTGAGGGACCCTGAACGTTTTCGTTGGCATTTGAAAATGCAGCGTGTGGCTTTGAAAAGGCTTAGGTCTGGCTAACCCTACTCACATATCTCAGGCCCTAAGACTGATCTGTGAGATAACTGTCATTTCTGCCCTCAGTCTGATGGTCCCAGTGCGTAGTCATTAGGCGTAGAGAGTTCCAGAGTTAACGACAGCCTGATAAAATGATGAGAAATAAATATGTCAGCCTTAATGCATAGGGACAGCATTTTAGCTGTGTGCATATGTACGTGCGTGTGTGTGTGTGTGCGTGCGTGTGTGTGTGTGTGTGTGCGCACATGTGAATTTGCGTGTGTGTGTGTGTGTGTTTACGTGTGTGTGTGTGTTTGTGTGTGTGTGTGTGTGTGTGTGTGTGTGTGTGTGTGTGTGTGTGTGTGTGTGTGCATGTGTGTGTGTGCGCGCACATATGTGTGTGTGTGTGTGTGCTCTATTTATAAGCCCATGTCAGCAGGGAATGGTGAGTCATAGGGGGAAATGAATGGAGATGAGAGACAATGTCAATGAAACATTCACTCAACGCTGAACAAACGTTTCAGTCCATGACTCATCACATCTAGCTCATTCACCATTGGCTGTCCCAGTCAAACCAATTCATTCACATGCAAATCACTAAGACCGGGGACTCCCAACCTAAATTCATAATGTTCTACCTACTCATCCATCTGTAAATTACACTAGCCTTTCATTAGTCACATTACTGAGAGAGAGAGAGAGAGAGAGAGAGAGAGAGAGGGAGAAATGTATATCCACACACTTTTTTAATGAATATTAAATTTAAATGAATTTTAATGTGTGTGTGCGTGTGCATGTGCGTGTGTGTTCCAGTTCAACACTCAGGTGAATAACACAGCCTGTTTTGAGCACCTAGTCCAGGCCAATGTTCGTAACAAAAAGATCCTGAAAGATGCCGTATTGAACATCTCTGCTAAAGGCATCACCAACTACACCAAGGGATTTGAGTTTGCCTTCAATCAACTCTTCGACGTACGTATGTGTATGTGTGTCTTTGTGCGTGTGTGTGTTTCTTTATTACCCTTTAGATTAATAGCTGCTGAATTACTGAAACCCTTCAATGAGAAATTCTTAAGTGTTTATTAAGTGTTTATATTTGCATGTCACTGAATTCAGTGCTGAGCTGTAATTTCTACAGCATTAACCGCATGCTGCCCTCTGCTGGTCACCAGCTGTAAGCACACTGAGTTTTGACGTTTTTCATTGTTTTTTAGCCAAATGTGACCACAGCAAACTGCAACAAAATCATCATGCTGTTCACTGATGGAGGAGAGGAGAGGGCCCAGCAGATCTTCAACACATACAACGCTGAAAAAAAGGTGAGGAGTGAGAGTGAGAGAGAGAGAGAGTGAGAGAAAGAGAGAGAGAGACTCAGAGAAGAACAGAAATTGAAGTGAGACTAAGTGTATTTAAATGTCCGAGAGATGTGTTAAACAACATGTATTTGAATAGAAGTGAAAAGAATATTTGATCATTTTTTTTAAACAAAATTTCAGAGCAGTGTTAACGCAAACACGAAAAAACCAAAGACTCAAAATGTCATACTAGGATCGCTGCAGATTTACTGTGGTCTGCTAATGAGTGGATTTCCATATCTACTGCCGATGAGATATCCTAACATGTTTCTATGGTAACCGCCATGGGACTGTACTAAAACAAAATGATAGTGACCTGTGTGAAACCCGCAGAGCAAGAGCTGAAAAAAGTCAAACTGTTTTCATATTACCACACCTTTAAGAGCTTGAGTGACAATGTGAGACACTCAGGCTTAGTTACAGTTTGTGCACTCATTAAAAGAGTCAGGTTAACGTGAATAAAAGGGAAATATGTAATGCTGAGCGTTACCAGTAGATGCTGACCTCTGGACTCTGGTCCACCCATCCCAGGACAGGATAACTCAAGCCTGTTCCTGCAGATTTTCAACTTCGCTGCTGTTTAACCTCAACTCACAGTCATAGGCTGAGACATATGTGTGTACTCTTCAGCCAATCACAAAGCACAGGGTTTGGTTTATATACAGACCAGCAGTGCTGTGGACCTCCAGGGCCAGGTTTTAGGGGCGCTGTTCCCTGGTGTTTCTTCCCTGAACACAACTGCTGCGATGAAAGAGGCTGATTGGTTGACTGACCTCTCCGTGCTGTGTGTGCTTGTGACCGTAGGTGCGTGTTTTCACCTTCTCAGTGGGTCAGCACAACTATGACACGGGTCCTATTCAGTGGATGGCCTGCAAGAATAAAGGTTTGATACACTCTCGTTTCAGCGTGTGTGTGTGTGTGTCTTGATATGTAATCTGTATATGATGTAGAATAATTTTGTTGCTAAAGATACTTTCCTGTAGAATACTGTTACAGTGACTTTCAGTAATGTACTGAAAATTGAATGTTTCTTCCATCTAGTGGCAGAGATTATGAACTGCAAATTATTCATTATTTTTCAGGAAGACATTTTTCTTATCACTGTTTTTTATAGGAAGATCATGTTTTTTTTTTGAGTTATGTGAACCCTTTTGAAAACTGGAAATCTAATATTCAATAGCTTTATTTTTTCTGCAGGATACTTTTATGAAATTCCTTCCATTGGCGCTATTCGTATAAACACTCAGGTAAACATGCTGGCTTGTTGTAAATGTGTTTACCATGGATCTGGTGATGAAAGCTGGAAGATGTATGTCTTGTTTATTGTTGGTGTTGTTGTTGTTTAGGAGTATTTGGATGTTCTGGGGAGACCCATGGTACTGGGGCAGGCCAAACAAGTTCAGTGGACTAACGTGTATTTGGACGCCCTGGTATGACATCCTCTGTCTCACACGGAGAACACATTAAGTCCTGTTTGTTTGTGTGTTTAGAAAAACGGGATAGAAGCAGTCTAAATCCTTAGCTGATGTTGTCAGTGACATACTGACTGACAGAGGCCTGTTTAGTCTAAACGGCAGTGTTAGGCTGATCAGAGAAAAGAATGGCTCTGTGAGTGTTTAGACAACTTTCACTGCTTCTCTTATGATGTATGTCCAACTTCATATCATATGACACAGAGACATGTGAAATATTTAGATGTTAACACACTGTTTACATGTTAGTGTTTGTATTGTGTTAAGAAAAATGCTTGCGTTATGGTTCTGTTTATTACTTATGGTCTGAGCTGATTGTTGTTTAAGAGGTGTGTGTGTGTGTGTGTGTGTGTGTGTCTGCTCTGGTCTCAGGGCTTGGGTCTGGTCATCACAGGAACTCTGCCTGTCTTCAATAAAACCGCCTCCAAAGAAGATGGCTCTCAAAACCAGGTCTGACAGTGAACATTTGATCATCAGTCTCACAGACAAACCCTAACCCTGTTTCTAACCCTACAGCCCAATTTATACGACTGCGTCGAATCTAAGCAGAGCCTACGCCGTAGCCTGACGCGCACCTGCCCAGAAATGTAACTACGTGTTGTTGTGCCGCGTGTGGAAGCAGACCACAGCAACTGTGATTGGTCCGCTTGGTAGCACCGCCCTCCTTCTGCCCAATCGGTTCAAGGGTCGTACACACCATCTCCTCCGACGTCTTCTCTCTTTTCTGTGTTGCATTAATTTCAGTAAAAGTAACTGCTGTTCAGTATTTATTAGCTCCAGCTCCAACTCAGTTTCAGTCGCCATTGAAAATTTTCAGCAAAATGGCGACCTGAATGCTTGTTATTTTGAGAGCTCCGTTTGTTTGTCCCCCAAAGTTTAGAAACTAGCCCTTCTTTTGAACGCGAAACTTGTTTTACAGATGTTGCTGTGCAAGGACTTAATTCCGACTTTTCATTTAACATTATTCCATCGTTTGTAATGCAGGAAGAAATCAACACAGTGGCATAGAAATCCCACCGCAAACTAGCGTTTTGGCGATGTAATTACAGAGCGACGCAGACACACCAACGCAGAAGTATAAATGCTCACAGCGGCGTAGACTCGTGTAGGCTATGGCGTAGGCTCCGCGTAGAGCCTACACAGAAGTATAAATCAACCTTAACCCCTGACCCTAATCTCTCAGGTGTATTCCAATGACATCTCCAGTGTCCGTC
>NC_044507.1:2997500-3005000 GCF_902362185.1 Chanos chanos
GCGTAAGAGCCTGGACAGTGCTGGTCTGGAGGAATACTGAAGTCATTTCCTCTATAACTCTCCTTAAGGACCTGGAGTATTTCTGTAGGGGTTTTGGAACTGTCACTGATGATACTGTTTAGTGTAGTAAATATATATATATATATATTTATATATTAGTCATTATTTCATTCACAAAAGCTTCCCTCTCCCATCCTGCACAGATCAGCCCTAACGGTTATTACTTCGCAATCGATCCCAATGGATATGTGCTGCTTCACCCTAATCTTCAGCCAAAGGTACACACCCTCTCTTCCATCTCTCTCTCTCTCTCTCTTTCTCTCTCTTCCATCTCTCTCTCTCTCTCTCTCTTCCATCTCTCTCTCTCTCTCTCTCTCTCTCTGTCTATCTCTCCAGATGCTGTACATACTAATGTCTTACTGAACATCTGGGAGTCTGTGAAGGGTCTTTAGTTTCCCTGTGTGTGTGTGTGTGTGTGTGTGTGTGTGTGTGTGTGTGAGCATGTGTTTAAAAGCTTCTTTCTTCTTCTTCTTCTTCTTTTTTTTTAAACCATGTCCTTGTCTCTCAGTGTCTGTAGGTATGTAATCAATCTGTAAAATATGGGAGCCCCTTTTCTCACCAGAGGATGAAACCCAGTCCTGGACCACACTGTGAATTCCCCTCTCCAGAACTGGTCCTAATCCTTACCTAGGAAATAAGCCCAGAGAGCCCCCCCCCCACCCCCGAATAACCACAGGCATCATCTTCTTTTGTTTCGGGTAGATGGTTGTGGTGGGGGGGGGGGGGGTCTTTTGTTTCGGGTAGATGGTTGTGGTGGTGGGGGGGGGGTCTTTTGTTTCGGGTGGATGGTTGTGGTGGGGGGGGGGGGGGTGTTCTGCTGGGTGAAAAAGAGAAGGGGGGGGGGGGGACAGGGTGAAGGCACCAGAGATCCACCCCACACAGTCTTATTGCAGACGATCGCTGACCTCCCAGCGTAATTTGGCGGATTTAGAACGGATCAGCGTGCGCTTGCGGAATAAGCGTCTGTGTAATCAGAATCCTGCTGAACTGCGCTGTTAACGTCTGAGCATATGTTTGGTGTTGAGACAGACATCAGTGCAACCTTCAGCATTTGTCTGGAGAAATGACTGAACAAATCTGGCCCCGAACCTGCATATATGTTTTTCAATACTACTCACAAGTCCTTTATGTGTGTGTTATACATACATCTGTCTGTCTGTGTGGCCCTTTGCTATGGCCCGTTTCAGCCACATATAACCACAATATGACAGGTATTTAATCTTTCAAACAAAGCATACGCAGCAGAGCGGCTATTTCTTTTTCCCTGTGTGTGTGTGTGTGTGTGTGTGTGTGTGTGAGATAGGGTGGTTGTATATCTGTCTCTAAACCAAGAACTAAAGTTTAGATTTTGCTTGAAGTTTTTAAGCCTTGAAAGAAGATTAAATCTTGAACAAATCTATTTTTCTTTCACCGTAGAAGAATAGTTAAAACATTTTCTGATTTATATGTTTAAGGAGTTACAAAAAAAAGAATGGATTATGCAACTATCTGACAGTATTTTAAACATTTTATAAAATATTTTGGTTCCGAATGGCAGACGTGCCAGAGTAAACATGTCAGAGAGGGTCACCTACATGGTTGGGTCTGCTTCCTTCGCTGGTGAAATATGAGGGTGGAAAAGGTTTGATGTTTGCTGTTAAATCTCCATTAAAATAACAAAGCCCGAGGTCTATGATATGTGCCTGACGTTAAATTGTACCCCCAGATAAATCAAGTCAAATCCACTCGCATTCCTTCAGTCTGTGAGAACGAGGAATACGACAGCTCTCCGTCTTCCCCCGCGGCATATCGACTGTCTCCTCTCTCTCTCTCTCTCTCCCCCTCAGTCTCTCTCTCTCTCTCTCTCTCCCCCCTCACTCTCTCTCTCCCCCTCTCAGTCTCTCTCCCCCCTCAGTCTCTCTCTCTCTCTCTCTCTCTCTCTCTCTCCCCCCCTCTCAGCCTCTCTCTCTCTCTCACTCTCTCTCTCCCCCTCTCTCTTCCCCCTCAGCCTCTCTCTCTCTCCCTCTCAGCCTCTCTCTCTCTCTCTCCCTCTCTCAGTGGAATCAGCTCAGACACTGCAGTCTCTGGGCCCACATCACTTTGCTTTGAGTCGAAAGGATCCCAACATAAGAGACATGTAAAACTCTCTCTGTGTGTGTGTGTGTGTGTGTGTGTGTGTGTGTGTGTGTGTGTGTGTGTGTGTGCGTGCATGTGTGTGTGAGAAGGTTTTGGGGTTTTCCCCCCTGAAGCAGATCCACACTTCAGTTTTACTTTTATCACAACGTGGGATTCTGTACGCTTTTGAGTTTTGTTCAGAGTTTTGTATAAATAATGGATACTTTTTTTTTTGGTTGAAAAAATGGACAAATCCAAAAAAGGAGACTGTGATTTCAGCACAGTCTAGAAACTGAGGAGTTTAGAACTGAGCTCCCCCTTTTTTTTTTCTTCATATCTGTGTTGTTTAGCAGTGATGCATATCCCTTTCCCTTCCTATGCTAACTGAAATATTGTCTTGTAATCTACTTTGAAAATATTTACTACAGCTCTGGTTCATGGCTTTCCCAAATAGGACCAAGAGTATATCGTTGTTCATTTGAGACAAGGGGAAAGTCTCTTCTTCATAAGAGACTCAGAATGACTCCACGACAAAAAGCCATTTTCAGTTGTGTGGGACAGACATGTTTTCCTGACTTGTCTTTCCACCTATACCCCCCCCCCAAAAAAAACCTTTGATCTTTACACCTGAAAAAGCATCTGAAAGCATAAAAATCCGTGTGGTTTGAATCTTTTCAGAGAAATTCATAAAATACAAAAAGAGATTTAACTATAATGTGACAAAACACGTTTTACTTTAGATGAAATTTGATGAGATTGTGGTAACGTAATGTAATATAGCTTGTCACAACAATCCCGTCTTTCTTTATAATATCATTTTATGGTACAGCTTTCTCTATAATTAAAAAAAAATTAAGTGAAGGTCTCTATTTCTGTTCTATCTGTTTATTTTAATGTTCAACTCAAGGTAAAAATCTAACGCTATCCACATTTAGCGAGTCTCCATTTAAGAGCTTTAACCGAATTAGGGCTGATTCCGCGCTTTCAGATTACAAAGGCAAAAGTGAAATCAGGGAGGAAAAACAATACTGTCAGGTGAAAGAAAGAAGTGAGAGAAAGATTTTTTTATGATTCATTAACGAAGACATTTAAGCGTTTTATCAATTTATGTCGGAGGAGTTGCAGACAGCATGCCTGAACTCCGCACCTGAAATAGTGCGACGGCACCTTGATGATAAAAAACAGTCAGACTCTTGCCAGAATAATCATAGCATATGGTAAATATATAGCCTACGCACGTATTAGTGTTGAAATATAGGGTCAAAGAGGTTTGATGTTTGCTGTTAAATCTCCATTAAAATAACAAAGTTTGAGCTCCGTTATGTGGTGGTCTGACGTTCAGTTTTACCTCCAGCCAAATCAAGTCAAACAGACGGTAACGCAATCGGATTCTTTCTTTAGGCCTTTGTGAACTAGTGTTTTGAGATCTGTCCTTCTTCCCTTCTGGGCCATCTCTTGTCTCGCATATCTGAGAAGACAGCGGAGCCATTCAGGTCTCTGCCCTACATCGCTGGACACGGGGTAGTAATTGAAAATAACCGAGCGATACACAAATTCCGATTTTCAAAAAACAACAGTCGAAACTCGGACGTAAAACTCGGACTTAAAAACGACCCAAAATGTCTGTATCACGTCCAGAATAAACCGCTCTCACAAGCAGGCGTATACCACTCCCTACGGATCTCCCCGTTCCCATGTGCGGAGCAGGCTTTAAACTTTGGATGTGTTTTATTTTCGTCCCAACAGCCAATCCTAATCAGATCTGAAGGTTTGATCTCTCAGAGACATATGTTAAGATCTTATCCAATAAGGCTGCAGCTCTCACACACTAATCAAATAAGACACGTCGGCATGGATTGAATCTAGATGCCATAGGCGCTACATTTAACCTTAGACCGACGTGGCTACGCAAGCAACCGGGCCCTAAAACATAGGTGCCACAGAGACTGGAGCCAGATCAAAGTGCGGCGTGGATGGGAGGTAAAAACACACCACCACTGGTGAATCTGTTCAGTTGCAAAGTGAAACTGAGAGGGTGATATGGTTTTCGGAACTTTTTGAAAAGTTTCGCGAAAGCTTTTTTTTATGCTAACAGTGTACAAATCGTAGTTCCAAAACACTGGTTAAGTGCTGCACGCTGATGACAGCACACACGGGACTACAAAGGAACAGTACGACCGCTCAGACTGTAAAACTCTACGGGTCTGAATGATATTGAGCAGTTTGATTTGTCATCGCCTGTCTGTCAAAATTGTCCTGTGTAGTCACCCTGGAAACATGCAAAAGCACTTGAAACGAACTCCTCTCTCTCTCTCTCTCTCTTAAATGTAATTCGGGCGTTTTCTTTGATGCCGCCATCAGAAAAGGATCCGGAACCGTCGGATCAGGCTTAATAACAAATATCCTATAACCTTCCACGAGGTGAGAATTTAGACATAGACTAAATAACATCTAGCCTGGAGTGTCTTGGCGCTGTCTCACTCGTAGTGCACAGAGAAGCATAGATTAGCCGTGAAAGTAGTACAGTGTAGTTTTGCGTCCCTGAAATTCCCATGGTCCTGCCATCCATCCGTTCCTCACACAGTAAAACACAGATAAACGCAGTCTTTAATTGTGTAATTGTGTTTTGTCCCAAGATGTCTCCTTTCACTTTGACTCTAAATTTATGCAATGCCAAAACCTCACTGGGGTTTTGCTGGATTCATTGGTCTGTCAGAGATCACATGAAACTGCATCAGCTCAGCCGAACAAGCAGCTATAACCACATAACGTGACGTATTGACATTAACTATAGATTCATCATAATTGTCTGTGCAGTGAAATTGAGCGTTTAAAATACGGCTATTTATGTGGATGTAGCTAGCTGTAGCATAGAGGCTAATCTGAGTCAGTGCTTTTGTGTTTATTAAACCCAGCAGACGGAATCATCCTCCTCGCTCTGTGGTATTTCCTACTGACTCTGGGAAGGTACAAAAGATCTTATCTCCTCACATCATCTGTCTGCTGCTTCTGCAGCACCACTACCTTGGCCCACACGGTGGCGTTTTTAACGGTTTACCTCCACCTTTTACTTAATTTTTTGCTAGAAGTATTAGCAAATTCAGACGCTTCCTCAGTCGTTTGGATGGTTAGTAAACCGATATCTTAAAAAAAAAAGTGAATTCCTCTTTCATTGGTTTTGTCCATCTGTGTTACGTAGCCAATGAGCCGTCCAAATAGACAGTGGCGTTGGATTTTGTAGCGAGAGGGAGGTTAATGAGACGTGGGATGAAGATCAGATGAATCATACCCAGCATGTGCAGCTGGAGGAGTCGTGATGTCTTTACAAACACGCACAGGAGCAAAATGAAAAATTCATCAGTTTTTGAACGTGCATATCAATCTGTCCCCGTGATGCTGAAAAGTGCGTTCCACTATGACATAATCATAACGACGGTCTCCCAGCACTGATGAGAAAGTCGTAGGACATTCATAATTCACTTGAGTTTTCCCAGGTATGTGCACTGATTTCCAAACGCCACAGTTAATGGAACCGTACAAGAAGTCAAGTGTTAGGCGGGGGAGTGTCTTGGTCCTTGGGTGGGAGACATAGGAAGTGAGGAATCGGGGATAATTTAGTCCTTCCTGTTTGTAACGGTCTGGTGACTTCGGTGGAATAGACACATTCGCACGGAAGACACATCAGCACGTCGGAAAAGACACGGAAAATACCCCGGCTTCAAACCATCCATCTGAATACGCTAACTTGTCTAACCCTACAAACTTATATGTCTTGCATTAGCAAATTACTTTTACATAGTATCGTACTGTGAACAGGATAGAACATGTTTTTTTTTAGACTTACGTATTTCCTTATTTATTTAATTTAATTTATTTATTTATTTGAAATGTGTCTGTCATGCAGTGTGTTTGCAGGTGGCTTTTAGATTGATGATTTTAGCTGACAGATGTCAGTCGTGTGTCTGAGTGCTACATGCCTTCCCCGGGGGCAGTAACAGAGCGGAGGATGACCTCCACACACTGAACTCCATTCAGAGGCCTGTCTGTCTGTCTCCCATTACCAGTATAGTGGAGCTGCTTTCATATTCCAACTCCCCACCCCAGCACACACACACACACACACACACACACACACACACATAGAGCATACTGTACTTCTGGAGTTTCTCATCCTCTTCCCTTTGATTTCTTCTCTCTTTCTCTTTCCCTCTAATCCCTCTTTCCGTCTTGAACTTTCACCTCCTCATTTCTCTCTCATTTTGTATTTCTCACTTGATTCTTTCATCCTCTCTCTCTCTGTTTCTCTCTCTCTCTGTCTCTCTCTCTCTCTCTCTCTCTCTCCCTGTCTCTTCTCTCTGTCTGTCTCTCACTCTCTCCCTCTCTCTTCTCTCTGTTTCATCTTCTGATTTTTTTCTGATTTCCATGGATTGTTTCACCTTCATGCTGAATGGATTGTTCTGTTTATTCGACGTGACATGTAAGCTTCTCTTCTGCCGCCTTGCTCATCTGATCTTATCTGCTCTGCAGTGTTTCTCAGAAAGGGAAAAAGAAAAAAAAAAATAAGATAACATGCTTACACAAGTACTCATTTGCATTCCATTAATACATAATTTACCTCACAGCAGCAAAATGTGAATTTGATGTGAAACTGCTTGTCATGAAATTGTGAGTGTTATTCCATAAACTGAAGATGGTCATATTTTGAACCAAAGGAGCAGACACTGAGTATATTGTACACTGTGGTTTTGTGGTTGGAATAAACAATCAGATGGCGCACACGTATAAGTCTGGTAACTGTATCTGCTAATCTAAAGACAGACTGGTTTTTTTTGTCTTGATGTTACCCAGCTGTTTTCCCATGCTGCACCTCTTTGTTGAATCAAAGTGAAGAGATTTCGTGCTGGGGGAAAAAAAAGAAAAGAAAAAAAAAAAACTCTATGGAACTTTTCTGGAGCATCGAAAAAGCCCTTCCCAAAAGTCAACTGACCGCCCTTGCGGTCTCTTAACTACTGTTACTAACACAGGAGAAAAGATGAATGGAGCATTGTTTGGGACTTTGTCAAGGGGAGAGAGTATTCAGTTTTATTGATTTATTTGATTTTGATTGAGAGCTTAGTGTATCGTATAAGTCAAATTTAATAGGTCCATAAATGAGCTAAGAAAACACTGGATTTTTAAAGAGTCCCATCTGAATTCCGCTTTGGATTGAGGGAATGATATTTTAGCGGCACCTCAGAGTTTTATAAGGTTATAAATGTTTATCCACCGTGTCTGTTCTACAGTCGTGAGTGTGTGTATGTGTGGTGAAAGTGGCTCATTCCGTCCTAATACATGGATCTGTGTGTT
>NC_044507.1:3010000-3015000 GCF_902362185.1 Chanos chanos
GGCCAACTTTATGACACACATTATTGCCATCTGTGACATGCCACATATGAACAGATGTTTAGACAAGAGGTGTGTGTGTGTGTGCATGTGCGTGTGAGTGTGTGTGTGTGTGTGTGTGTGCATGGGTGTTTGTGTGCGTGTGAGTGTGTGTACACGTGCGTGTGAGTGTGTGTGTGTGTGTGCATGTGAGTGTTAGTGTACGTGTGTATATGTGTGTGTGAGTGTGCGCGTGTGTGTGTATGTATATGTGTGTGTGTGCGTGTGTGCAAGTGTGTGTGTGTGTGTGTGTGTGTGTGTGTGTGAGTATGTGTATATGTGTGTGAGTGTGCGTGTGTGTGAGTGTGTGTGTGTGTATATGTTTGTGAGTGTGTGTGTGTGAGTGTGTGTGTGTGTCTGTGTGAGTGTGTGTGTGTGTGTGTGTGTGTGTGTGTGTGTGTGTGAGTGTGTGTATATGTGTGTGAGTGTGCGTGTGTGTGAGTGTGTGTGTGTGTGTGCGTGTGAGTGTGTGTGTGTTTGTGTGTGTGTGTGTGTGTGAGTGTGTGTGTGTGTGTGTGTGTGTGTGAGTGTGTGTATATGTCTGTGTGTGTATGTATATGTGCGTGTGTGTGTTATAAAGCTGTAAATGTGCGCTGTGCTCTGTCATTAAGCTGTCTCTGATCAGAGAGAGCTCATTAAAACACAACTTTAATAAAAACTACACTAATGGCCAGGCGACTGCCTGCCTGACGTATGTGACTGTAGATGAGGGGAGGAGAACACAGTCAGGACTCCTGGGTGAGATTTGGGTTGGCACGCTATACCACAGCCATAATGACGAAGAATGACGATGAAGACTACCCATTTGTCTTGACCCACAGCAAAACGGGCAAACTCACTCTATATACCACAGAGACAGTGTGTGTGTGTTTGTGAATGGAACAAGTCCCAGTTTCGGATTAACAGTAGTGTTATACTGAAAACACGCCGACTTACACTCCCACACATACACAGACAAACACACACACACACACACACACATACACACACACACACACACACACAGACAAACACACAAACACACACACTCAAACACAAATGAAGGTTAAGTACTTTAGAAAATGTAAACAGATTCTTAGAAAACTTCACGTCCAGGGAACAGTGTTTTGTCTGTGCATCTTCAGCTCATCTTATATTTGGCCTGTTATCCAAACAAATCCTTGGGCCCGGCGGAGCTTTTCACTGGCCTTTTGGTTGGTTGCCAGGGGATTTGGTGTGTCTTGTTAGCTGAAAAGTGGGATTAAATATGCTTGTCGTTGTTAGTGGGAAGAGCTTTGTTCTCGGTCCAATTTAGCGCACAGCGTAACGGCCGTCTGTTAGCACGGACGGCTTGTGTTAGTACAGAGTGCATAAGGAGAACGCTGTTTACACACACTTAGACAGTGTTACTGAGAGTGTGGATAATAACTCTCTCTCTCTCTTTTTCTTTCTTTATGTCTCTCTCTCTCTCTCTGTTTCCTTCTTTTCACTTTCACTACAGGGCACAAAGGCAAGTATCTCTCTGTCTCTCTCTCTCTCTCTCTCTCTCTCTCTTTCACGTAATCTAATCCTCTTGTTTCTTTCTTCCTTTCAATCACTCCCTCTTTTCTCTGCATGGATCACTCATACCTTCTGTTTACTAACAAGTCACACCATCCATTTAGCAGTCACTTGAAGTCTGTGTGTGTGTGTGTGTGGCTCTAGAATAAGCTCCATCCTGCGAGATATAATTGATTTAAGTTTATGTTTGTACATTTGGTTCCAAGATTAAACTGCATTATTTAGTTTCCCCACTGACATTGTTCTTGTTTATTGCTCTTTATTTTGTTTTGCGGTATTAATTTCCTCTTTGTGCCTGATACTGATGCTTATGTTAGTGTCAGCAGTTTCATATTGGAGCCCTGTTTGAGTTTATTTTCTCAAACGTACAACATATTGTCTAATTAATTTTCATCTCCTCAGTGTTCTTTATGGTGTGTTCATTTGTTCAGTGCTCACTGCCATGTTTTCAGTACAGTAGTGTTTAGTGTGTTCAGTTGATGAGGGTTCAGTGTAGTAACTGAAGTGTAGTGTGAGGTAGAGAGGTCTTTGAAAACTGTTTTCTCCCCCACAGTCTCTGAGACAATGCAGCAGGACAAATTTGACGAGTTTGGCTACACCCTCGTTGCACCTAGGTGAGTATTAGAGTATCATTACACGTACGCACACATACACACGCGCACACGCGCACACACACACACGGACGGACGCTTGGACATACAAACAGACACAGATGCACACACACACACACACACATACACACACACACACACACTTATGCATGTGCGCGCACACACACACACACATGGACATCTGGACATACAAACAGGCACACACACACACACACACATAGCGTCAGTGACAGGTTGATGAAGACTGTGTGCAGTGCACTATGTTGGCTCATACACTGATGTATTGAGACCCAACTCTGAACAATGTGTGTGACTGTTCCGTAGTCTTTCCTCTGTCAGGCTCCGTTTCACGTTGACGCTGAGATAAACCGCGTGCTTTAGAAATGGCGCTCCGTCTGCTGCTGTTGTGCCGTTCGCAGCCCGAGTCAAAAGGCAGCACTTACTCCATCAGACTGAGCTGTGTTACCAGTCTGTGGGCCATGCTCTCGGGTCTGAATCTGATGTGTGTACTGGTCCCTTTTACACTCAGTGCTTTAGACTGGCCGCTGTCAGTGTAATGTGTCACTTCTGTCACATATATTTTGCATATTATATTGATCAGACATGGGTCAAATATGTACTTTACACACATATTTGTCAAATACATATTTAATATGTATGTGTGTCAATTCTAGCTCATATTGAAAGTTCTCTAATAGTCCACAGTTCTGTACTGTAAGCAGTTAGTGATCAGCTTCTAGTCCATAGCCCTGTACTGTAACAGTCCTCAGAGTACTTACCATTTCACCACTGGTCCTGTCCCAGTGCCCTTCACTGACCTCTCTCCTGATGGACGACTGTTCCCTTGTCTTAACTGACCGGGTCAGTAAAACCAGGAAAAGTCCCTTCAGAACTGTATTCATTTCAGCCCAGGAAGGAATACATTACCCAATACTTCACTATACAACTGTATACATTACCCAATACTTCACTATACAACTGTATACATCACCCAATACTTCACTATACAACTGTAAACATCACCCAATACTTCACTATACAACTGTATACATTACCCAATGCTTCACTATACAACTGTACACATCACCCAATACTTCACTATACAACTGTACACATCACCCAATGCTTCACTATACAACTGTATACATTACCCAATGCTTCACTATACAACTGTATACATTACCCAATGCTTCACTATACAACTGTATACATTATCCAATACTTCACTATACAACTGTATACATTACCCAATACTTCACTATACAACTGTACACATCACCCAATACTTCACTATACAACTGTATGCATTACCCAATGCTTCACTATACAACTGTAAACATCACCCAATACTTCACTGTACAACTGTAAACATCACCCAATACTTCACTATACAACTGTACACATCACCCAATACTTCACTATACAACTGTACACATAAACACACACTTCACTATACAACTGTACACATCACCCAATACTTCACTATACAACTGTATACATTACCCAATGCTTCACTATACAACTGTAAACATCACCCAATACTTCACTATACAACTGTAAACATCACCCAATACTTCACTATACAACTGTATACATCACCCAATATTTCACTATACAACTGTATACATCACCCAATACTTCACTATACAACTGTATACATCACCCAATACTTCACTATACAACTGTATACATTACCCAATGCTTCACTATACAACTGTACACATCACCCAATACTTCACTATACAACTGTACACATCACCCAATACTTCACTATACAACTGTACACATCACCCAATACTTCACTATACAACTGTATACATCACCCAATGCTTCACTATACAACTGTATACATCACCCAATGCTTCACTATACAACTGTAAACATCACCCAATACTTCACTATACAACTGTAAACATCACCCAATACTTCACTATACAACTGTATACATTACCCAATGCTTCACTATACAACTGTACACATCACCCAATACTTCACTATACAACTGTACACATCACCCAATGCTTCACTATACAACTGTATACATTACCCAATACTTCAATATACAACTGTATACATTACCCAATACTTCACTATACAACTGTAAATATCACCCAATACTTCACTATACAACTGTAAACATCACCCAATACTTCACTATACAACTGTACACATCACCCAATACTTCACTATACAACTGTACACATAAACACACACTTCACTATACAACTGTACACATCACCCAATACTTCACTATACAACTGTATACATTACCCAATGCTTCACTATACAACTGTAAACATCACCCAATACTTCACTGTACAACTGTAAACATCACCCAATACTTCACTATACAACTGTACACATTACCCAATGCTTCACTATACAACTGTAAACATCACCCAATACTTCACTATACAACTGTATACATCACCCAATACTTCACTGTACAACTGTAAACATCACCCAATACTTCACTATACAACTGTACACATTACCCAATGCTTCACTATACAACTGTAAACATCACCCAATACTTCACTATACAACTGTACACATTACCCAATGCTTCACTATACAACTGTACACATCACCCAATGCTTCACTATACAACTGTAAACATCACCCAATACTTCACTGTACAACTGTACACATTACCCAATACTTCACTGTACAACTGTACACATTACCCAATACTTCACTGTACAACTGTAAACAAAGATAACATACTCAACTAATGCTTCATCTGTGTCATTTTTTACTGTCTTGTTGTTACGGTAACGCTGATACTGAGAGCCACTCCTCGTATGCGCGGAA